>NW_026571299.1:20907261-20952261 GCF_026225935.1 Boleophthalmus pectinirostris | reverse complement strand
CACCAGACTGAGAACGCCTTTGAAACTGTGGCGATGGTGATTTGGGATTATGACCAAAATTAAGGTGAGATTCGACCTCGTTTTAAAATGGTGTCGTATTTTCATTGCAATCTCTCGATCTGGAATGATCTGCAGATGTTCAGACTATAATCTAATCTAAAGAGGAGGCTCTGTTCACACCTGTACTACAGTGAGATATGGATTGTAATAAAGATATAAACCCATTATTAAAACCACAAATTTTTCACAAATGTTTTAGCTTCAAATGTTAAAATTAAAGTCAAATAAAAAAAAAAAAAAAAAAAAAAAGTTGCTTAAACTGCTGAAATAATATTTTTTTGTTTTTTTTCCCCATAATGTGAGATATGCAGGCTGTGTAAAAGGACAATGCAAATTTAAAGTCTTTAAAGATGAACATTTCCAGTGGAAGATAAGATACCTGCTTGTATCCATGGAGATGTCATTGCTTTGCTTTCACAGTATGGACATTAACCTTATCCATTTCCCTGGTGACAAGTAAGAGATCCTGCTAAATGGAAGAATGTCTGTATTTTATGTATTTGTGCAATAAACACATTTTCAGTTCTTAAATGAATAAACACAGACAGATATGTTTAATGCCATACAGTGGGACATTCCAGCCAAAGCTATAACATCTTCATGAAAGAAGCAGGTTGTGGACCCCCCACCAGAAAAGTTATAATGCACCATTAAGAATTTTAGTATTTTAAGACACCAGCTCTGCCCAGCCTGCAGACTGGGGATGGAAGTGTGATGACAGTCACTGGTTACCGTTATGGACCACGCTCCCCCAGCAGGACACATGCTATGAACTTATCAAGTGTGGATACAGAAGCCTGTGCTGGATGATGCAAAGACAAATTTAACATGTACAGATTCATGCCAATGTGGCAGCAGCTGCACTTAGAGCACTTTGAATAAGTTTAACAATTTAAGGTAAATCTCTAAGTGTTTGAGATGAAGCGTCGCTTCCATGCAGCATTTAATTATCATTATGAAATATGATATGGCATTTACAGATCACTAGAGATGGTTAAATGTTTATCAAAAAACCCAAAAATATGGCTTTGAAAGATAAAATATTGTATTAACTTGAATTTCAACCAGAGAGAACCCACACAACCCTTACATATTGGAGGAAAGCGGTCATGTGACCTCCTTAATGCTTTGGAGTTCATGAAAAATAGTTGTTCAACATTACAAAATGGATAACTAAGCAAATTAGATAATAAGAAAGGGATTATGTAGTGTTTTTTATGCCAGCCTCATTTTCATGTAGTCTATTTTGTGTCGTGTGCAGGTCTCAGCTTCAGTGTTGAATTAGACTTGGTTCCATATCCAGAAATTATAGTCCTGGGGGTGTTACTAATCTGGCAAAGTTTCATGCTTGTACCATAAAATCTAATTATTTTGGTCCTTAACAGTTCCACTATGTGATGTGGTGCACATTTTGAAGCATGATACATCACTACAGAGAAAAATTACAGTAAACCATCATAATAAAAGTGATGTCACTGACACAAAGCAGGAGAATAGTAGTAAAACTTTTTTGACAAACACAAAAAGAGCCATAGAATTTACTTGGTAAGCATTAATTATCTGTGTCTGTGTATTTATATATAATACTAACGTGTACATGGGTCAGTGTGTGTATAAACACTGATGTGTATTGGATTGTGTGTCTGTATTGTGTATGCGTGTACACCAAAAGAATTACGTACATATTCTTTAATGCACTCCTAAAAGATGAGTTTTGTGTTGTTTTCTGCAAAAAGTTCTGCTGTCTTCTGTCCTGTTCTATATGTTAATGGGGTTTGGCAAAATAAGTGTTTAGCCTGAACCTCTTTGGTCTGTAGAAAATCTTTAGTGATATGTATAATTTCTGTGTTAAATAATTGTAATATGATGTATGATCCATGTTAATTGACTGAAGAAAATAAACTAAACTAAGTAACTAAACGAACCCTCTACAGCTCAAATGTGACCTTAATACACGTGTTGGGCAAGAATCTGAAAAGTAATTAGTTGTAGTTACAGTGACTGAAAGTAACTAATAACCAGAGAAAGTAACTGGAGTAACTTCAATTACAAATCACCAATTGCACTATTGTGTTGGTGCCTAGAGCCATCTCTATAAGCGACATGAGCAGAGGGCAAATACACTGTCACATATTTATATATCTATTTATTCAGCACTTACAAAATACAGCTCACATAAACAGGTCTGAGAGCGAGAGAAGCCAAACAGGGTTTTGAAGACAAATTAAAAAAAAGTACAATTGCAATTTACACAATGTTTTTCTTTAATCTAATTAAACAATAATGCATTGTGTAGACTAGTGCACCTTCAATTCTTTAAATGTAGATGTAGACTAGGCAAGTTCTCCAGTGCGCCTGGATGAAAACGTTGTGTGTGTTGAAACAGAACACCCTTAAATTTAAAGGCTTTATCACAGACAGAACAGCTGTAAGGTCTTTCTTCTGAGTGTATTCTTACATGTGAAGCGAGATAACGATGTTCACTGAATGCTTTCTGACAAACCGAACAGCTGTAAGGTCCTTCTTCTGAATGTATTCTTACATGTGAAGTGAGATGACAACGTTGAGTGAATGCCTTCTGACAGACTGAACAGCTGTAAGGTCTTTCTCCTGTATGCAATCCTTTATGTTTATTTAGATTACTCTGCAATGTAAATTCTTTCTTACAGGTTGGACAGCTGAATGGTTTTTCCCCTGTGTGTGTTCTTCTATGCCTAGTTAAATCAGCTCTATTGTGAAATGTTTTATCACAGTTTGAACAGCCATGGGGTTTTTCTCCTGTATGTATTTTTGAATGTTTATTTAGATTACTCTTCATCGTAAATGTTTTCTTACAGGTTGGACAGCTGAATGGTTTTTCACCAGTATGTTGTCTTCTATGTAGAATTAATGTTCCTTTTTGTGAAAATGATCTCTTACAGATTTGACAGCTGTAAGGTTTCTCTCCTGTGTGAATTCGTAAGTGTCTTTGTAAATGGTCTTTCCTCACAAATCTCATTTTACAAACAGAGCACTGGTGTTTCTTTCTTTCAGCTCCTTCGACTAATCCTGACACGTCTCCATTATTCACAGTGGCTCTGGTCTCTGGGGCAGACTTGTATTTGGGGGCTAGACCTGAGTTTGGTGCAGTGGTGCTTGTGGCTGTGATCTGGACTTGGCTGTAGTGGTCTCCATCAGCCTCTGTTTCCATGTGTGCAGCTGAACAGCTGAATGGAGTTGTCCAGTCTTCATCATTGTCAATGTCAGAAGAGTGTTCTGTGGGTCCCTCAGTCTCTGAGTGTAAATGTGTCTCTGTGCTCATGTCCTCTCCCTGGGTTTCCTCTCTGGCCTCAGTTTGTCTTTGTTGAAGCAGTGAGGACTCTTCTGTCTTCACACTGACAACACTGGACTCTGGAATACTCCTGAAAATCAAAAATACTATTAGAATAGTTCCAAATAGGATACAGCAAATGTCATCTAGGTAAATTAGGTGACATTAAACTAAATGAGTTCAATAACATGCCAATTCATTCAGGAACCTTCCCAGGACTCTAACATGGTCCTGATCTGCAGGGTGCCCTGGGGTGAATCCTAGAAAAGGGTTATGTGCCTCGCTCAAGCTCTGGAAAGTTTCATATCTTAGAGCAGCTGTAGCTAAAAGACTCCTCCACAGAGAGACGGGTATGTCACAGATTCAGACAGAGAACACTTAAAACTCAGTCACAGTTCTTATGGGACCAATATTGACGCAGATAATCAGTGCACAAATTGGCAGAAAAAGATTGTGAAATAACATACTCCAATATAGTGGCATCTAATTCACCCATGGACAGCTGAAAAAATTTGAAAAAAATTCTAAAATCACCAAATGAAAGAATCTCAAATTTTAGCTCAGTCCCTTGAGTCGTTCCTGAGTTATGGCCCGTGGAAATTCTGGGGCCATGTTCACTTTTTCTGAAGCCTTAATTTATGTTTGAGAGACCAAAACTTCATGAAAACTAGAGCTAGGAAGCTGAAATTTTGTGTTACTGTAAATTCTTGGTCATAGATTCTGAATTCTGATTGTTTTCAAATATTGAGCATCTTTATTAAGGGTGGTGCTGTGGGCCCCCAAAATCTCACATGTGGTTGCCGCTCATTTTATTTACTTTTTTTTATTTTTGAGGTCCAAGAACTATTTACTGCAAGCAGATATTTACAAACTAACTGTTGAACCTGAATATTTGAGAGAACCTCTATTTCTGAGAACAATCTCACACTTTTCTGAGCTTTCATGTGGATGGTGTAGAGACACAAATATGGTCACAGACCAAATGTGATCTTTTTGGCCCCTTCTTTGGAGCCTCAGTTCTCCATGTGGCACAGATAGATGCTGATAAAATTTTTACCAGAGAAACTTTGGCATATTCTAATTAGTTTAAATTAATAAAACAATCTACTATCAACTTCCTTCATTTCAAACGGAGTTTTTGAAAATTAGCTCTCACAGGTCATTTTTGGTGGAGTTTAGGGACTTTTCCACCTGACAGAAAGCTTCAATTACATTTAATAGACTTAAACACTAGCTGCTTGTTATAAGGAAAGACAGTTGGAGATTATTTGTGGCACATTCTTTGGAAAAGTGTCATTAATCCTTTGAGAAAATTCAACTATTAACTCTGTACAAAATTACAAAAAAAAGGTTTGTTTGCATTATTTATTCTATTTTTATTTGTGAAAGATAATTTGTTATCTCACAAAGAAATTTCATGATGTATAATTAAAACAACAAAAGTTAAAATAGGATCGATGGAAACTGATTAAAAGGAAAATTACATTTGGAAAACTCATTGCCTGTTAAATCACAAAGTCTCTGATTCTGTAACCATGGCTTTCAGTTCCACCATATGTATATTATTTTAGCACAAAAATATTACAAGAAGGTAGTAACATTAACAAGAAAAAATTTGTTACTGACACAAAAGTTACCAAAATACAATAATCTGAATCTGAGGTTATTTGTTCACCTGCTAGAAATTACATTTTAAAAATTCAGTGTGAAAAACAACCTCAGCAGAAAATACCAATATACTGGAAAAATCTGTCCACTCTGGTGCTTTGCCACCTCCATGTAGACCATGTCTGTTGGTGTCATGTACACTAAGTGTTCCTAACTAGTAATGAACTTCAGAAGTAATGTTTGGATCTTGTTATAATCTGCAGGGTCAAGGCAATAATTTTGTCCGCTTCTTCTCTAAACTTCTTGTACCTTAATACAACAGATTATGTTCTGAAATGGGACCCAACATGGTTCTTCTGATGTTCAGGAGGACACATGAGGGTTCTGCTTCTCCATTCATGAATCTCACATAGACATCACCATGTTCATCTGAACATTCTGAAATATTCCCAATGAACCACCTGATGTCATAAATAAATGCACCGTACTGACCTGCTGGTACAGAGAGAAATCTGCACTGTTGGGCAAGTTACTTTGAAACTGTAATGCGTTATTTATTACCTATTACTGTCATTTCAAAGTAATTCGTTACATTACAATATTACTGCATTTAAAATGTAAGGCATTACATTACTATTGCATTACTTTAAGTTACTCTCACCAAAATAACTTTTGCGCTGTATATGGACTGAACCAGGACTAAACCAGGTCTAAACCAGGACTAAACCAGAGCTGAACCAGGACTAAACTAGAAGTGAACTAGGACTAAACTAGAACTGAACTAGGACTAAAACAGGACTCACTGTAGGGAAGGGCTCGAAGGTGACCGCAGGAGAAAGGAGCGGCTCTGCTCCGCACCTCACGGAGGTAAGAGCGGCTGTCATCTGATCGCTCTTTATGGACCCTGCTGCTCGGGCTCGCGGCCCTGATTTCAGCAACTATTTGCAGGTACCTGAACCGGTGCAAGAGTCTGTTACAGCGCGTAACTTCTACCTTCCTTCAGCGTGTTCAGAAGCCCAACTTTTTGTGTGATGGTTTGCATCTTCCTCTGCCTTTTGGGTGCGAGCGCAGGAGCCTTTGTCGGTGCAGAACGTTTCGTCGACGTTGTGGGTTTCGTCGGGGAGAAAACTTGCAACCGTACAGCACTTCAGAATCACACTGCTAGAGACTGAACATGTATTTAAATTTGGCAGCTGAACACATTCTGTACTGTACTGTACAGGAGACAGGAGTCCCTTGGCCAGTCAGGATGCAGCGGGAGGGACACAATACGCATTCATACAATGTAAAAAAAAACAAAAAACTGGGCATGCAAAATTGCACACAAAAAAAATAAATAAAAATAAAAATCTGCGAGACAGCGAAAAGTGAACTGCGATAGAGGGAGGGACGAGTGTAAACCAGGTCTAAACCAGAACTGACCCAGGTCTAAACCAGGTCTAAACCAGAACTGACCCAGGTCTAAACCAGGTCTAAACAGCGTGGAGTTCTTTGTCAGTCCTTTCGCCCGCGGTTACCTGAAGGTCTATGAGGGCGCATCTCCGGCGTTTCACCGCTGCTGATATCGAGGTGATTTTAGCGAATTTGTATGAAGAAAAACCCACCACTTCAATCCAGGTTAAAAAAACATTGTAACGCGCGTTACTCACATTTGTACCGAGTAAAATATTACTATTTTTTCCCCTGTAATGCCTTACATTACTGCGTTACAGCAAAAAGTAATGCATTACTGTAATTCGTTACTTTTATAACGCGTTACTCCCAACACTGGAAATCTGCACAATCTCATTTTGTATTTCACAAACTGACACTTCAGTACATAAAGTATCTTGAGATATTCTCCTCATTTCTAATTTACCATTTGACACCGGAATGAAACTGTGGTGTGATCTAGTATCATTCACAGTCTTTGTCTTGCTGTGGCGCTCTTCTAGTTTGGAAGTAAGTTCATGGTTTGTAATGTCTTTATAGCTTGTAAAGAAAAACTTTATATTCTTTATGTTTTGTGAAGCTCACTCAAACATCTGGACTGTGGTCAATATTTGAGTGCTGTCAGTTGTCTGCAGACTAGTCCTTGCAGCCGAGCATTTTACTGTGCCACCAAAACCATCACAAGCAATGAACCACAAATAATCTCCAATTGTCTTCCCTTAAAACAAGCAACTAGTGTTTAAGTCTATTAAAGGTAATTGAACCTTTTTAGCAGGTGGAAAAGTCCCTAAACTCCACCAAAAATGACCTATGAGAACTCATTTTCAAAAATTCAGTTTGAAATGAGGGAAGTTAATAGTAGATGTTTTTATTACTTTAAACTAATCAGAATATGCCAAGTTTCTCTGGTAAAAATTTTATCAACATCTAACTGTGCCCACATGGGCAACCGAGGGTCCAAAGAAGGGGCCAAAAAGATCACATTTGGTCTGTGACTATATTTGGGACTCTACACCATCCACATGAAAACTCAATGAAACACAATTAAAAGTGTAAGATTTGTGTCAGAAATAGAGATTCTCTCAAATATTCAAAATCTCGTCTCATCTCAATCTCGTGGACCCTATCTCCTGTCTCATCTCGTGACATTCTGTCTTCTCCCCCCATATGGCCAATGTTTGAAAGACACACAGGAGAAAACGGCTGTACTCCGTGAAGCTGTGACTGAACAGGGTTTGAACACTAAGAGTCCTGTCGTTGTCACGGATAAAGCTGCTGACACGGCTGTGGTGGCGGGGCTGTTAGACATGACCCACATTCCGTGTTTTGCGCACAGCCTAAACCTCGCATCACAAAAGGCACTTCAAGTACCATCTGTGGCCAGACTGCTGGGCAGAATTAGATGTGTTGCAGCCTTCTTCAGACACAGTGCAGGTGCCAGGCACCTGCTGCAAAAGCAGTGCTCTGATTAGCTGCCTTGTTTTTACTTCACTGTCTGACAGTTTTAAAAAGACTTAAAGGAAATTAACAGCGTGCTAAAGGGTTTGTGAGAGCTACGGACATACTACTGTACGTTTGTACATTTTGCAGAATAAGCCTGATTTAAGTCACCCAAGCCTGTGCATGGGGTTTGCAGACTTGTGGGAGGAGCAATGGACTGAATCGTCCTGCTAACGTAAGGAGGGTTTGAATAGGGCCCAGGAGAGATCACTTACTCAAAGATGCATGAATGAAATGTAGAACCTCTTCAGGCATGTTTTTGAAGAAGGATTCTTATAACATGGAGGAAAGCTCCAAAAAGTCAATTTTGCCTAATACCCCCTCTTTAACGTGTGTTATTTGCGATCTTTGTTAATAACACAAGTGTGTAAATGCTTGAGGCCTACACTGGCAGCTGCTCTTCCTCCTGTTTGATGCTTGGTTCCTTTGGCTCCTCTTTAATTTCTGGAGCCTCTGGGATTTCCTGGTTCAGGGAGGGCATCTGGACATCTGCAAAAGAAGGGGAAACTATATGTGGAGCAAACTACACATTTATAATGACTGTTATGCCTTGTTGTTTCTGGTGTACTATGGCCTTTTAGTTGCTGTGCTGTCACACTGACGAGATTGAGTGTAAAAATTCCATCCAAAATGTAGAGACAATTTATGCACAACAAAGGCATTTTTCTGACAGATTAAATGCTGATTTAACAAAATGAAGATGTTGTCATTTCTTTTTATTTGTCAAATTATTAACTAACTATTATGCTTTTTTTTTAGCCCTTGTTAAAATTATGGTTGCTAGGTAATAGATATGGAATTATGTGTATGTATGTCATATCTGCTGTCCCTGTCCAACCAACTATTTGTGATTATTTCTAATGTAATTATTAATTATTTGTAATTATTACGCAGCTACAAAACCAAACTATAAAAGTGGGCTAGAAGCCTCTGCTCCTCACACCCTGTGTCTGCTGCGGCGTGTCTTGTTTGGGACCAGAGACTGTCTATGTGTGGGACAATAGTCTGTATCATAGACATAGTCTGTACCATAGCCTGTATCATAGTCTGTGTCATAGACTGAGTCATAGATTGTATTATAGACTGTGTCATAGTCTGTGTCATAGACATGAACCTTTCAGATCTGAGTCTGTATGAAGAATGAAGCTCGTGATGCTCAAGGTTACAGGAGCGACTCTAGAGCCAGGCTCTGTGTTAGGAAGAGGACAATAGAGTTAATATGAACATTTTAACACTAAAATGATGAGGCTCACAACAGTAATTACAGAGAGTATATTCCAGTGTAAGTCAATGAGCCAGGGTCAGAAGGAGCCGAAAGAGCCTCATGAGAACTTCCTCTTTGGAAGGCGGCGTTAGTTATGTCCCTATACATTTACAGTCTATGACTGGAACAGAAGATGACACTTTTAAAATCAATAATAAAAGAAACACATTTGTGCTGTAGCATCTGCGTGTGGAGGAGAGACTGACCCGCTCTGAGCAGCACGACTCTCGGGTTCAGAGCCTTCCAGCAGCTCCTGGTTTCTCTGGTTCTCTTGTTTGGAGAGGCGCAGTTCCTCCTCATACTCCGATATCGTTCTTTCAAACAGCGCAAATATGTCTTCCGCAGCCGCAGTCAGCCGCTCCTTCACCAGAGCTCTCAGAGTGCGTCTTATGCACATTTTCACCACAGCACTGTCAGAAAATCATTTAAATCATATTTAATTAAACTAATCATTATAGATCCATGAACTCCACTCACTGTTTTTAGCTTTACCACCACGAGACTGAGCCGCCAGCTGTTCTGCGCATGCGTGACCCTTCAGCCTGCGCCGGTGCACAGCGCCACCTGCTGGACCACAGTGTGTACTTTATGCCACAGAGGATGGGACAGGAGAGCAGTGGATCTCATACTTTTCACACAAGAACCATCAGAACTAAACCAGGTCTGTGAAAGGACTGAACCTTTCTGAAAAAAGGACTTACTGGTGCACTATGTAATTTTTTCGTTTGGGGTCCATCACCTGGTTGTTTCTATGGATATGTCATTGCTCTGCCTGGAATGTTCCACAGTATGAGATTAAACTGTGCTGTCTTACATTTATCAAATTACATGTGGTTTTATAGCTTAAAAAAAAAAAAAAAAAAAAAAAAAAAGAGGCATTCTGACTGTGAGCAGGGTCGCCACTCCACAAGTCTGATCTGTAACTTGGTCTGGTTTGGTCTCCACAAAGATAGAAAGGTTTAATGCCATACTGCGAAACATTACAGACAAAGCAATAACATCCATGGAGATAAAAGTATTTGATAGGCCCTCCACCGGAAAAAGTTGCACAATGCACCTTTAACTATAACTGATCTATTATACAAAAATTAACTTTTCAGAGCTTTTAACCATGTGACAGTTGTTTCGCTTTTCACTTGAAGTTGTATTTAGAGTGATGTTTGTGAAATGTATTCTCCTGTATTCAAGATTGCTCCAGTCTACCCCCGTTTCCACCGCCACCGGTACTTACTTCAGTCTCCAATTTTATTTTTTTAATCTCTGGTCCATGGACCTCTGCTCTCCTGTTCCATCCTCTGTGACATAAAGTACACACTCTTGTCCAGCAGGTGGCGCTGTGTGCCGGCACAGGCTGGAGAGTCACGCATGCGCAGAACAGGTGGCGGCTCAGTCTCGTGGAGGTTAGCTCGGAGCTAAAGCTAAAAACAGTGAGTGGAGCTGTGGTGAAAATGTGCATAAGACGCACTCTGAGAGCTCTGGTGAAGGAGCGGCTCACTGCGGCTGCGGAAGACATATTTGCGCTGTTTGAAAGAACGATATCGGAGTATGAGGAGGAACTGCGCCTCTCCAAACAAGAGAACCAGAGAAACCAGGAGCTGCTGGAGGCTCTGAACCCGAGAGTCGTGCTGCTCAGAGCGGGTCAGTCTCTCCTCCACACACACATACAACTCACCACTACGTATATCTTTTAAATTACATGTTTAACTGTTATTTCAGTGAGTTTACCGCCGCGGTGTAATGCATCATCCTAAGTACTTTTAGCAGTTAATTCATGATATTAACTTATACTAAATCAGTCCTGCTTCTACTGCCTGTTACCATCTTCATTACAGATACTGTGAGTACTGCATCTGTTGTGAGGCACTACTGCTATTAGAGTGTCACACCACAGTCCAAAACGTTTGTGATTTAGGTTTATATTTGCATTATAAAGCACAGTTGTACAGGAGGGCTGACTTTCAACGCGATTCCCATTGATACTATAGCATTGTAGAAATATAGTACATATTCATTTAAAATTGAAGTACTTACAGAGAGTATTTAGGACAACAATTAGTTTTAAAATGGTCTTCAAATCAGAAGTTGCACAAGATCCTGTTGCCTAAAACAAATTTTTAAATCATTGTCGTGTTAGTACCTAGTATGGTAAATGGTCACATTTTTCTATAGCGCTTTTTCACCTTCAAGGCACTCAAAGCGCTTTACAACAAGGAACCACTCACCCATTCACACAGCAGACACTGGGGGCGAGGTGGGTTAAGTGACACAACAATAGTATTCATCTGTGGGAGCTGGACTCACATCAGCCAACCTGTGCGTCAGTGGATCTGACTGCTCAACCCATGTTGTTTTTATGTCAAGAGTGGGATTCAAACCACCAACCTTCAGAGTGGTGGGTGAATACTCTACCAACTGAGCTACTGCCACCCCAACCTATTTTGAGCCTTTTCCTCCATATCTAAATTCACAACACTGGTACAAAGTGTTGCCTTTGGCAATTTGGGCCAAATAAACAAAGAGTTTGCGGGCAATAAAATCATATTATAAATCTGCAGATCCAGATTCTGCACCCAGACCACTGCACTGAGATGACCGGCCTCACCTGTCCTTCTCACTTCTCTTTAGAATTATGGGTGGTAGAACTGGAACTAAACTAGCAACACTGCTCTTTGCATTGGTTGTTGTGCTAGCAACGTCCCAGTGGATGAGTGCCTAGAACTCATGCCTCACAAGCAAGAAGGTTCTGGGTTCGATCCCCAGGTTCCAACCCAAAACATGCTACAGGTCTCCAGGAAGAACAGATGATAATCAATGTCATAATGCATCTCTCCTGTTAAGGTTAATGTAAAAATTGTGTGTTGTCCTTGTCTCAGATAAACAAATAAACAAATCAGGTTAAGGTTAGGATTAGGTTTAAGGTCAGTTTATTTGTTTACAGTAGGCCTTTGGGACAGTGGGCTTTGGATGAAATGCAGAATATTCAGGGTGTCCTCTGTCTCTCCTATCATAAAATACTTGGCATGAACTTTCAAAATGGGCATCATAATATTAACGTTAACCAAATCATCTCTAAACTGTCCTACTAACATCAATGTTCATTATAATAATCACTATATTAACATAAACTCAGAGTTAGTTTGACATGTTGTTTCCCTTCTCTCTTTCAGGTGTCCAGGTGCCCTCCCTCAGTCCTGGCCCAGGTCTAAACCAGGAAATCTCAGAGACTCCACAGATTAAAGAGGAGCCAGAGGAACAGAGCCTCAAACAGGAGGAAGAGCAGCAACCAGTGTAAGCCTCAATCATTTACACACTTCTAACTCCTGTTTACTCAGAGGCTCTGTGAGCACTATACACGTGTGAACCACCAGGTTAGCACATTTATACACAGTACACACCATAGACGTGAAGCCATTTCCTCTGTAGACAACATTATATCACCTCGATAACTGCAGCCTTTGCTGTGTATTTGGAACTATTCTAAACGTGTTTTTTTATTTTCAGGAGTATTCCAGAGTCCAGTGTTGTCAGTGTGAAGACAGAAGAGTCCTCACTGCTTCAACAAAGACAAAGTGAGGCCAGAGAGGAAACCCAGGGAGAGGACATGAGCACAGAGACACATTTACACTCAGAGACTGAGGGACCCACAGAACACTTTTCTGACACTGACAATGATGAAGACTGGACAACTCCATTCAGCTGTTCAGCTGCACACATAGAGACAGAGGCTGATGGAGACCACTACAGCCAAGTCCAGATCACAGCCACAAGCACCACTGCACCAAACTCAGGTCTAGCCCCCAAATACAAGTCTGCCCCAGAGACCAGAGCCACTGTGAATAATGGAGACATGTCAGGATTAGTCGAAGGAGCTGAAAGCAAGAAACACCAATGCTCTGTTTGTAATAAGAAATTTAAGAGAAAAGATCACTTACAAACTCACATTAGAATTCATACAGGAGAGAAACCTTACAGCTGTTCATTTTGTGAGAAAACATTTTCTCAAAGGTCTAATCTAGATGCCCACACGAAAACACACACAGGAGAAAGACCTTTCAGGTGTTCATTTTGTATGAAAGGATTTCTAAGACGTTGTGACATGGATCTCCATATGAGAACACATACCGGTGAGAAACCTTACAGCTGCTCGACGTGTGATAAAACATTTGCCAAAAAGTCTAATCTTAAAGCCCACATGGGGACACACGCAGGTGAAAGGTCATACAGCTGTTCAGCCTGCGGTATATCATTCCCTCTTAAGTCTGCTTTCGATGCACATAAAATGCTGCATTCATGTGACCTTGGAAACTTTGCCTTCCCAAAATTAGACAGTTCATTAGATCAGGGCTCTCAAACCCACCACAGTCGATGGACCAAATCAGGTTCTGACGATTTCTATAGTTCCCAGCAGATAAAATGTATGACACCATATGAACTACAGTTCCCATGATGCCTTTTAGCTCATCTACCAATAGCTCACCAATACAGATTAAACATTTAAAGTTATGTTTCCAGTTTGCTTTATGAAAAATATATGTAGAAATCCTTATTAGTGGGGAAGAGTGAGGGAGAACAAGCTCTGGGGGGATAAGGAACAGTGTGATTGGTCTAACTGGTATCCACACTTGTTTGTATCAGAAACATCTGGCTGTAATTTAGACTGTCCTGTGTGATGTCACATCGTACTTCAAATTGCGATGGCCGCTGAAGGCAGCACATACTGAGTTTTAGACATTTTTGACCAGAAAGCTGCATATTCACAGAGTTTGCACTAAAATTGCCCCCCAAAAAAGTAGACAAAGAACCATAAACAGTGATATTAAAACACTATATGTACAGTTTAGTAGCAAAACATTAATTTGGTATTGAGTTAGACTTTTAAAAAAGGCTAACCAAAGTATGACTGAAGGTCACTGCTGTGTTCGTATGGAGGGATAGAGAGCCAATAGAGCCACTAGTTTAAAATGAAAAAGTCTGTGATGGTGAGACATTTGGGCTGAGATGAAAATCACAAATAGCTTATTCTTTTATAACATATTGAATTACTAATGCTGCTGTCTTTATTGTAAAGATAGACATCTTCTTAATAGACAACATGTAGTGTGGGTCCACCAACATTCCTAGGGCCCAGAATTTGGTGCTTCACTTCATGATGTTGCTGATGTGCTGATATCTGGGATGAAAAACGGCCCTTTGTCGGATATCAACAAAAACTCAGGCTTGTGTAATGTATTATTTTTGATTAAATAAAGTTTTGTTACACTATATGCATTGGGTGGGTCAGTGCAATTTTCGGTCCAGCATGCAATTTTAATAAACCAGAATGAATGAATGAATTAATTAATTAGTTTAACTAAAATCAAATTGTATTTGTTGTTCTTTTGTTAACGTGGTATTGTAAATGTAGAAGAACAAAAAAAAGAAAAAACGTTTTTGATTATTTTCAATCCGCTGTCGTTTTCTGAAGTGAGTTTTTACTTCCGGACTACAAATCAATCCCGGAAGCATTGTGTTTTGCTACTGCCCACATGCGTCTTCTCTCTGGTGACTTTGAACACTTGGCCAAACTTTCTCAGCTTGTTCAAAATAAACACTGCCGCTGTTTATGTGCTATATTTGTTAGCTTATTTTTGCGCAAAAATCAAGTTTGAAAACGTTTTTCCTCTCACTCACGAGCACCAAGGGCAATGCACAACAACTTGGCTCGTTATTTAATCTTCTTTCAATACATCGGGACTAAATACAGGTTGGTAAAACTGAATTATGGTTCGTAAAAATGATGCCCATATTTTTGGCTAAGTGTCATTTTACGTTAATAGTGGAGTGGTCAAAGTGCCTCCGCACCAGCTGAATAAGAAAGGCGTACAAGACCATTTAGAGGTAAGAAATAACACTGGGTACAAATAATAATCCATTATTAGGCTCATCGATACTTAAACTAGTATCGAAAGTAGACAGACTACTCGTTTGAGCAGGTATCGATACTAAAAAAGAAAGTCCCATTGACAGGACAGAGCAGAAGTTTTCCTGAATGTGTTTAGAATGATGTTGAGTTGGATCAGAACAAGTGTCAGAGCACATAGACTAGTATACACACATGGACCAACATGAACCTACTGCACCACTGACCATTACACACATATAACACACATGGAATAGAAAAGAAAGTTCTACCATTTAATGTGGGAAATCACTGTATGTTGTCTAAAGAAATTGTGTTTTTAATTATATATATATTTTTTTTGTATCAGAATTTGTATTGAGTATCGAATCTGTTCCTTAGTATAAACTTTCTATTCCTTAGTATTGAATTTGAAATTGTATGTCTAATATAACAACATACACAGTGCCTCAGTTGTTAGAGATGTTTGCCCACTAACCAGCAATTTGTGGTTTGGTACCCACTAATGACATTCTATATTGTTGTGTCCTTGGGCAAAACACTGCACTCTGACCTTGCTCACATGATAAATGTTTCAATGAATACTGCACCAAGTTGTAATGGGACTTTTAAATTAGTTCATAATCAATCCTTACAGATACAGATACATGGGTCTGATTATAACATAATTACATAAATTCCTTAAAATCATGACGTAAAGTACAAAAGTGGTACATGTCGAAGTGTACAATGTATCAAATGATCAGTGCAGTAGATGTTGTTTTGAAGATTTGAATATTGGGTGTTTTGGTTATAATAATGAATGAAAACTAAAAGTAGAACAAATGTATGTTGTAATCTTTCAAATCAGGGTATAAATTGATAGTTGTGCACTTTGTGAGTAATTTTTTCTTTTCAGATTTCTCTAGTATGTACAGTATGTAACTTTCTGGAGGTGGCACGGCACCTGCATGTTTCTATGGAAATGGAATTTTGAAAACATATTCTGGAACATTCTCCATGGGGATAGATTCTTTTTATGCCATAATGTGGAAGATTATAGCCAAAGGAACAACCAAATAAGAGTCGAATTTGTGGAGATGCAAGCCCACTCAGAGTAAGAACGTGTGCTTTATTAATGTTTTTCGGTGCAATAAACACAATAAAGAAACACAACAAAAAGAACACGCTTTCATTTTTGTCATTTTTGTTTTCTGGCTGAAAAGTTACACACTATGGCTTTAACCTTAACTATTACAATTAAAGATAAGTTTTAGCAACTTGCTGTAGGCCAGTAATATTTAATGCAGATGGATGGAAGGGATAAAATGAATATTGTTATTGTTGTTCCAGGCGGCCATTTTGAGGCTGAGGCCAGAGAAGCGCGTGTCTCTGTACGTGTCAAGCCGGACAGACACGGGGGTCCATGCTCTCAGTAACTCCGCCCACTTTGACCTGCAGCGTAAAAACAAGGCTCCGTTCACTGAGGAGGTTCTGCGAGACGCACTTAACTTCCACCTGCAGGAGCAGAGCATCAGGTCAGGTCACACACACAAAAGTATAAAGTCAGCATAGTTTAAAGCAGACCCATTCTGCTAAAGTCACTTTTTAGAGCTTTTAACCATTTTATAGTTCACTTCTCATTTACTCTGCATTTGTATCTGTAGAATGATTCATGCAAAGTTCAACAAAAATATTTAAAGGCCCATATCTATTTTGTTATTTAAGTTTTTATGTTTCCTCGTCACAAACAGACCTGGAGTTGTGTTTTGTTTCATTATTGTATTTAAGGCTGAATTATAGTTTATAATTATAGTTGCGTCGACCAGTGCACACTGCTGCTGTCACCTTTGTTTAATGGATCTGCGTCGAGGTCTATGCGCCGTGAAGTAATTCACTGCCACAACACTAGGAGGCTAGGATTTAAAAGCCGTGATAGAGAGGATCAATCACAGTCCTTATTGTCTGTGTCGCTTTCCCTTGCTGCCTGCGTCATTTCGATGCATAGTTACAAAATCTGGGAGGTGCGCGTCAGTCGACGCAGATGCTCTGTGGAGGGTGTCCACAACGAAGACAGTCTGACACACGAGCATAACTTGGGCTTAAGCCTTGTTTGAGTTCTTCTCTCAAATTGAAAACACTCTGTTCCACCTTGTGATGTCATGTGGTAATACAGAACATGCTTCACTGTGTTTTTAGACTCCAGACACCCTTCACTAGAATTGTTTCGTCATCAGAGCTATAATACTGCCTACAGCAGAAGCAGAGCCAGATTGGCCTGTACTAGGCTGAATGGACTCTCTCACAGAGTTTTGATGGTTCATGTCTCTGTGCTGGATCTGTATTCATGTAAATCACCTCCTCCTCTTCTCTTCAACTCTCAGGCTGCCACCATTCATACTACAGCAGTTACCTTCACTGTCTTTGGGCCTTGTCCTTGAGGGGCACTTGTTCTGTTTTGAAGCTCTTACTCCTTCTGTGTTTTTAATAAAACGTTCTAATTCTAATTCCCTGTTCCTATCTCCCCTCTCTTTAGAATCACTCGTGCAGTTCGCGTGTCTCTGGCCTTCCATTCACGGTACCAGGCTCAGAGCAGGACGTATGTGTACAGAGTGGCCCTGGCACCAGACAAGAGCCAGATCCCTCTGAGCGAGTCAGAGATCTGCTGGAACCTCTGCACCACGTGAGCTCATCTAGAACAACCAGAAAGGAAAATCAATCGTGATGATTAAAGCAGACCAATACTGCAAAATGTGTATTTGAGACGCTGACATTACCCAAACATTCCTCATGTATTCTTAAGAAATAAAATCTAAATCCTATCTGAATTATACTAAAATAATTATGTAACTGGACACAACAACAGTTTTTGTCACTAGTTCCACATTGTGGCTGCTGATATTTCCAGCAGTGTCCCATTCAGGTCCAGCCCTGCTCATCTTCTGAGATTAGACGATATCCCGACTTTGACACTTCTCGCTTGTCTTTGTTCCTTCTTTGTGTCAGGGAGTTGGACATAGACTCAATGCGTGAAGCTGCAGCCATGATGGAGGGCACTCATGACTTCAGCAGTTTCAGAGCCATAAACTCAGACCTGCCGTTCAAAAACCCGGTCAAAACCATGGACCAGATCTGCATTCAGCCTGGGAGCTCATTCACAAGCAACCACTTCCACAGGTGAGAGTGTAAAAAGTACCTAATATGGCATTAAACTATCTCCATGGAGACAAGCAGGCAAAGTTACAGGTCTGAATTCAATGTATTTTGGAGCAATAAAACTCACGTTTTATTAATCCTGTACTTCTTTTGAGTAAATGTGAGATTAAGTAATAACATCTCTCAGACAAGCAGGCAGCACACCTCCCAACAGAAAAGTTACACAGCACACATCTGGTAAAATGGTCACATTTTCTATAGCGCTCGCGGCTCAAAGCCCTTTACATCAAGGAACCACTCACACAGACACGACACATGGCACACGACACACTCTACACCAGGGTGCACAGACACTGGGGCGAGGAGGGTTAAGTGTCTCAAGGACAGAACGACAGCATTCATCTGTATGAGCTGAAATTGCACTACCCACCTGTGGGTCAGTGAATCTGACTGCTCTATTATTAGTCTGTCCACATCGCTAAAGAATGCTCTGTTCCACCTTGTGATGTCACGTTTTTTTTTGTTTTCAGACATGTCCCGTTCTGGGAGCTGACTTTCAGGAGCAAATCCTTCCTCTACAAACAGGTGAGTATGTGGTGCCACTTCAACAATATTATACACGTGAGAAGCGCCATCTACTGGTGAAAAGTCAAATCTGATGAAGTAAATGATTTTTCATCGAACTTAACAATTAGATTTGCGATTTATGTTTTAATAATATGATTTTGTTCAAAATTCACGTTTTTATGTGTCCAGAAGAACTGAAAAAAAAACAACTGACAAACTGATACAAGAATCACATTTCAGAGCAAGTCTGTATAAATCTAAACTAGACGATTAGCAGTTTTTGTTTGTTTTTCTTAATGCAGAATAAGAGAGTTTCTTGTTGTTTAAGAAATTGCCTTTGCAATTTGATAATTAAATTTATTCACATTGCAATATAAATTTTGATTGTGATTAGTCTTGCGGCTCTATTCTCTAGTACAATCAAAAGATGAACCACACACTGTATGAAGAGCTAGTGTCCCTGTCCCTGGTGCAGGTGCGGAGGATGGCAGGTGCTCTGGTGGCTGTGGGGAAGGGCAGTCTCTCTCCGCTGAGCCTGAAGAAAGTGCTCGACGCCCAGGATTCACGTGCCTATCCCCAGGGCCTGTCTGCTCCAGCGCACGGACTGTTTCTCACCAACGTGGAGTACAGAGACACAGGTGAGTCTCACTCAGCCACGACTCACTTGTCTCTAAGACTTGTAGTTACACTTTTTGATTCTTATTCTTACTACTACTACTACTACTACTACTAATAATAATAATAATGCTTTACATTTGTGAAGTACTTTTACAGGCTTGTCAGAGCCTCTCAAAGCACTATACTGTATATTCATTTACTCTGAGCTAATGTTGTTGTAGCCACAGCTGCCCTGGGGAATTGATCCTCTGACCTCCGAATTAAGGGAGCACTCGTCTAACCACTGAGCCACTGTCACTTCAGAATACGTTAACAAATAATCAGAGGTTTTAAAGTGTAAAGTGGTCCAAACTGAGTCTGACTTTTCCCTTTTCTTTCAGATCTACATTTTACAACGTCAGAAGAACAAAATCTGTCTGAACTTTCCACAAACTCAAATAAGGTTTCATGAAAATTATACATTTTATAATTTGTATATTTTGAAGAACATATTTATATCCAAACAGCACTGTACAGTGTTTTTGTTTTGCTTTTGTTTTTTTAGTAAAATACTTCAAAACAACATGCTCTGTTTATAACATATTACCTGAAACTATATATTTCATTTTTATTAAGTTTTAACAAGATCCTAGGGCTGCTCGTTTATGAAAAGATATTAAAGGCTTTTCTTATTATTTGAAATGTTGCTGTTAGAAGTACTGTGAGAAGAATGTCTTGATTATTCACCATTATTGACCAAAAAATAGGGAAATCCTTTATCTACTTTCATTCCCATTCCTCTAATCTGTGACCAGTTTGATCAAATTAAATGTTGTGTTTATTTAATGTGCAATAATCCATCAAAGAAAGGATGAGACATTTTAAAATGCATATATATCCACTTTTTTTTTTCATGTGTTTCCTGTCTG
This sequence comes from Boleophthalmus pectinirostris, assembly GCF_026225935.1. Taxonomy (NCBI): domain Eukaryota; kingdom Metazoa; phylum Chordata; class Actinopteri; order Gobiiformes; family Gobiidae; genus Boleophthalmus; species Boleophthalmus pectinirostris. The sequence continues at coordinate 20,931,961 of NW_026571299.1, read as the reverse complement.
GAAAATACATGGACCAATTATTTTCCAAGATTTCCAGGACGTGGGAAGCCTGAGTAAGTCTCTAAACTCTAAACTCTAAACTACTAGTAAAGCATGTAATGTGGAATATACATGAGCTGTCCAAAGTTTGGACACACTTTTGATTAATATTTCTTGTTTATTTCCATGATTATTTACATTTAGAGTCTCACTGAAGACATCAAAACTATTAATGACACATGTGGAATGTAATAAACAAAAAATAAACTCACTGAGATACTGGATAGTCATTTGAGCAGTTATCGATACTGCAAAAAAATCACATTAACAGGACTGGACCTTTCCTGATCATTTTTAGTGCAATTTTGAGCTTTATCAGAATAAATATAAGACCACCTGATAACATAAAGAAAGCACTATTATTTTGCACAGAAAATGACATTCTATTACTTAAAAGAAGCATCTTTAAAAAAAATCTTCATTGGGGTATCGGAATCGGTATAGAGTTTTGTATAAATTCTTTAGTATCAAAATCAAGTTTGATATTTCCAAACCGTGACACCACATGAAGCTGATTGAGAGCAGACCAAGGGATTGGCCTTTTTTTTTTTTTTTTTGCTACACAACTCCATAAGATCTTGCTTCATATATCTGAGTCATCCTTATGTATCTAAATTGTAGAACGTAAGTATTAAGAAAATAAAAAAAGATAAAGAGGTAGTGTCCAAACTTTTGGTAAATTAGGTTCACAAAACACATGAATAGATTTAACTTTTTTCCATTTTAATTGAACATTGTGAGTACATGTTTCTTACACCACACACATCTGAACCCTCACAGACTGCATTAGGCCTACACCAGGTCTATGGAGAGATATACGAGCCGGGATAGGGTCAGAAATCAGCCACAGGTGAAGGAGGAGGATCCAGGTACAAGTGAAAAGCACAAAGACAGGAGTCACCAGGATTTGAGGCACCGCTAGTCTAAGAATAGAGAATTACCATTGCAAGATAGGGCCATTTGGTTTGTGCATAAGCAACAAGTCGCTGTGTGAAATATGCCCACATTCAAGTGCATATGTACAACTTTTGATCTTTACTTTGTAACATTTAAATTAACATCTGATGAAACTATGGGTGCAATTCTATGAACACCTAGTATATGAATAATCCCTGAAACATTTAGTGCAATGGTATAAAATTACACATACGCACAGAAAAATAACTTTAGGTTCGATTGATACTTTGCCAGTGACATCAAGCAGCATGTATATGGTATGTATGTCTATGGCAGAATGCTCAGCAGTTACCATGGTGACACAATGCATACACCAGTAAACAGCCAAGTTGTTAGATTGTTTGAAAAAATATCAAATCAAAAAGAATGACCAACTTGTATCATTTTATGTGTGAGACTTGGCTCACCTCTTATTTTCCACTAACAGAGAGAGCAGTGCCTACAGTTAGCACCACACCCTCACAGACATCAGCTGCAAAGTATCAGTATTGGGTCTGGGAGAAAATTGACCTGCACAACTTTCTCTGGTGGAAGGATCATCACCGAGGACACAAGCAGGTGGCACCACCAGGCCAAGGTGCAGTTCAGTTCTGTGGAGAGGCGAGCCTGCATACACTCTCAGAATGCATGTTTTTTTTTTTTTACTAATGCTGTACTGTATAACATTCTATTGTAGGTAATAATACAATAATTACATTTTGCTGGTAATTCATGCCTCAAATTTAGCTCATATTTATTCTGCAGTCACATGGTCCTTAAGTACTTCAAATACAAATCCTATCCATTTAACTTGACCTAATAGAGATTTTGAACCGTGCATTGCAGATATGCCTTTATCACACCCTCTCCTGGTGACCCCTGCTCTTGCACCATATGACTCAGGACTAAAGGAAAATGTGCACACTCTCACGGTTAATGTCTACATCCAAGTGTCTAAATAATAAACCGCATTCAGCATTTCTTATAAATCCAAACATATTCACAGAGCCAGTGTTTTAGGAGCACACTCGCACTCAATTTGGCTGTTTGGTTTTTCTCACTGTGAGAATTTAGTCCATAAAGTCCAGACCTGGAACAAACGCCAGCCTTTTGACGAATGAAGAACTGACCAATGAAAAGAGTCCAGAGCATTGGTCAAAATAATGTTATTTACAACGTTCCACCTGTACTGTGAGGCTTTCTCGATCACTTTGTTTCAGTTTTAGCACATTTTTGAAAAATTAATGAGTGAAGCACTAAACCCTGTTCATCTGAGAGGAAAGAAATGTCATTTATTCAAAGTGATTGGTGACCAATGAGCTGTACTTTTCACAGTACTTTCTAGCAGCATACTTTTTATTCCTACTTGAGTAATATTTTAGTGAAGTAACAGTACACTGTAAGTCTAAAGTGACAAAAGCTTTATGTTAACAATTTGAACATTTGTGTTTCTCATTTTTGTGTCTGTCCTGTGAAAACTCCAGATTTTGTGACTTACTTAATGTTGTGTTCTTCCAATTACATTAACTTTTGTCTTGACAGTTTCTCTTTAAGTTACTTGAGTAATTTCTTGGACCACATTACTCTTAATTGAGTAACATTTTCTACACTTGCTACTCTTATCACCTCTGTGAGCTCCTCGGTTTCACTTGTATCACTCAGTGAAATAAACCGAGTGGTGAGCAGAGTGATCCCTCTGTCTAAAGAGATGTACTGGATCTTGAAGTCAAAACCTGAGGCAAAGTCATAGAGAAAACCACCTCTGCTCAAACTGTTCACAGTGCTTTTACAGTGCTGTGTTTGTAACAATCCAAACTCTTTTTCTACTTTTCACAAGTGTCTGATTCAGACACACTTTTCTCACCAATATTTGAAGAACAACATTTTGTTTTGAAATCCATTCGAGCCACAGGTCCAGAATCAACATTTGGTTTCACACATCTACAGATGCTCAAAATGCAATCATTATCATTATATATTATCATTATATAGTACTCATAGTAATCAAAAATGTCAAGTTTTCCTCAGAATATTAAAGTGCCTATGGTAGGTTAGACTATTCGTTTGACTAAAAACACAGTTAAGATCATTATAACATTTTACTAAAACGTTTCTAATGTTTTCTCCAGTTTGGTCTTTTTTTTTTTAGGTTTAAAATTTTACTTCCTGGTTGGAAATCATGCCATCACACTAGGGAATTCCAGAACTGTTACCTAGCAACCATGTGGTACACTGGGCCAGGACTCCTCTATTGTACAAAAATGAATATATGACAGATAAAAAAATTTTAAAAAACACCTTTATTTTGTTGAAATAATGTTTAAAGTATAAGAAAAAAATGTTTTTGTGTACAAATTGTGAAATTCTCCCAGTGTGACGTCAACCATATGGAACCCTGTAAAAGAGAACTCTCTATTCCTGTCATTTTAATATATTTTCAACTTTTCCTCACAAATTGCTTCTTGATTGATGTAAAACTATGATTTATACATCCAACATTATGTCTCCAACTTCTCCCACCAACTTAAGTAGAAATTAGACAATAGTCAGTTCCTGTCATAGGCACTTTAAGCCCAAATAATTTTCAAATAATTGTCAACAAAATTAGTGAATAATGCACTTGAGGCATTGAGATTTGAGATCACAATCTTGAAGAGCACAGAACAGCAGCTGAGCCCAACCCTGATTCAAACACATGACAAATGTGAAGCAAATCTGTCAAAAAATGCAACCAAAACGAGTCAGAAAAGGCTGGGACAAAGTCACATATAATGAATGATGGGAGTTTTACGATTTGGTGTGCTGCTATTTTTAAGATAATATGAGGTCCTATGAGAGAACAAAATGTCCCTGTGTGTCAGATGCCCTCCCTGTGTCTCCATGGGGTCTTTTTTGTGTAAAAGCTGCTTAATCCTGTGTAGACCTCTACAAACATGTTTTGAAATACATGAGATTCTAGACTTAGTTTAACAGTTCAGATTTCAATCTTTGGAATTAACCACAAAATATTCACATTTTTAAATAACACCCCCCTCACCTACCCTGGTACTACTAGGGTCAAAGTATCAAAGCTGAAAAAGGTGGATTGGCATATCCCTACTGGGGCATTTTGTACTGCTGTAAAATGTTTTCTGATTGGCTGAGGACAGAACCCAGGGTCTAGAGAGCAGAAGAGCTATGAGCAGGGGCGCTGCCAGACACTTTTGGTTGGAGGAGCTAAGGGAGTGCCAGAGTGTTCAATGGGGGGTACTCACTTAATATGTTAACATGTTTGCTTTGCTGTTTTAAACAAGTTTAACTGTAGCTGGCCTCTGTCGTGATTGATAAAACCTAATATGGAATTGTAGGTTTATAGTAGTCTCATTTTTAACTCTGTGGTTGCCATCTGAACATTTCTAGTCGAGAATAAATGTTCTTTGAAAATTAGGTAAAATGTCTGAGGGAGCTATGGGGGTGCATAGGCCATTCTAAGGGAGGCTAGTGCCCTCTCAAACCCACCCCACCTCCAGTGCTGCCCCAAGCCATGAGGCCGATGATACACACTCTGATACAGGAATGATGGATAGATTTGCACATTGAAAACCTGCATCTTTAATAACATTTTTAAAAGTGTCCCAACATTTCCTGAATTTTGGTTGTGAATTTGAAAATTGTCCATTTTTAAAATGATGTTTGGTGATTCTATGCTTACTTGAGGCACTACACCAGTGAAGAAACATGACAGATTATTTAACTTTATAGTTTCCTGAAGTTGAGTTTAAACCGAACATTGTCCCATTTCAATAGTGTAAGAATAGTTTTGCATAGACCCTTCCAACTCAAACATCACCATCAATAACATTATGTAGGGCCTGGTCACACATACATGGACATTTAAGATTAAGAAATTCAAACTAACAAGTTTAAGCTGTGTGCAGTTGAGGTAGGAGATACATCTAAAAATGGATTGTGTCACAATTGTTTTGGAGATATGCAAATTCAAGTATACATTTCCTATATCAAAATACATGAGTTTTTAGGGGCTGTTTCTTACGCTTGTGTGGTTAATTTGGCAGTCCATTCAAAATATCTGAACCTCAGCCACAGATTTTTACCTTGTGTAAAAGGAACTGTATGCATGATTTTGATTCAAACGTTATTAACACAAACATGTTCAAAATAAATATAGCTTTAATTAATAAGAATTATAATGCTGATTTATTCTGAATTACAAAATATTAGACAAGTTGTTAGTTATAATTTGGTGTTTTGGATCACAAAACATGTTTATCCAATCAGAGAGCAGAAAGAGCCTCACATGACTCTTTCATTTGAGTTGCCAGTTTCAAAGCTGAAATCCAGTGTTTAAACCTAAAATGTCTCTTTCTGATCTCAATAGTCTCTCCCTAAGGCCAGCACCTGCACCAATCCTGAGTCAGTGCTAGTGCAGCCTTTGCAGCTCAGGGAGGGAATTCTAGAGGTTCTGAGTTTCACTTGAGGCCCTGGATGTGTATCTGCAGGTTAAGGCTCTGGCAACACAGGCTCAGTCCATAGTATCATAGTATCTTTAAAACAAGTGTGCAGGCTACATACAGTTCCTTTAAATGCTACTTTCCTTGTAAAAAACTAGAACGCAATCACTTACTTTAGAGCATCTTTACTTTCCAAACTTGTCATAAAAAGGTTTACATATTCACAAGATGCCCAAACAGATGGTAAAATAAGCGGTTTATAAAAATACCCATGTACATGAAGTGTGGCCAGGCCCAGACAGAAGCATACCCAACTTCACTGGAGCTTTTGTGCAATCGATCCAGCACAACCGGCATGATTCGACCAAGATAGTCTTTTTGTATGGTTTTTAGTTTAAAAATGTTGTGGCACATTATAATCATAATAAGATCTCTTGGCATTGTGTAATGTTCCTGATTCCCAAACTTAGGAAAAATAATTCCAAAGTAGCACCACAAAATAATAATAAAAAATAAAACTAGACTTTATTAAATCACACAAATAGTGAAATGGGGTATGTTTCAGAGACAGAAACATGAGTATGTGTAAACTGATTTTTTTTTTTTTCTCTCCAGAATCTAAAAAAGTAAAAGCTTAAAACAGTGAGTCCATGGAGAGCCATGAGGAGGGGACCGTCCCTTTAAGATAGGACGCGGCCGCCCCTTTAGCTGGCGATTTTCTCAATCTCGTCCAAGTCGTCCGTGTTCAACCTCTCGATTTTCTTATCTGTGAAGACGGGACAAAGTTAGTAACGTTTGGCGCAAATAAATATAATTAAAGCCGAAAGTGGTATCGAACAGCCCTCACAGGCCAATCTGCCACTTCCTAAGAATTTATCTCTGTGTTATTATGGCTTGTTGTGGGGATTATAATCTCCACGGCAACACCATGCAAAATTCAACATCCTAGACCTTTTTGATGGGGATGAGCTGAAGAGAAAATTCCCAGTGTTTTTTTGTTTTTTTAAAATAAGATATCATGGCAGCTTTTGTGCATCACCTTAGCAACACCATCAAATATACACCATGGATCCCACTGACCTTTCTTGATTGGACTGGCAAGTCCAAAATGTTACATTATTCCATGATAGTAATCGTAATTATTTTAATGTTAATGGAACATTTTGGAATCACTCCCTTTAGAATAACATCATCATGGCAACACGGTTAAAAATACAACATGGTTTTCAGTGACTGCTTTGACTGTGAGAACCAAAAGCAATTTTGTGTAAAATTTCTAAAAAAAATACATTTTAACTCCCCATACAAAATGTATTTTCATTCCGCAGGGGGCGCTATTGGGCAAAATGTGATTAAGCAATTAGTAGATGTAGACAATTTTCACAACTGATTCAAATTTCAGTCAAATGGAACTTTATATGTGCAAATGGAAGCAAAATTTAAATGTGTGTAATTGTGACATACTGAAGACACTGCTGTAGTCCCCAAACACATGAAATACTACACTAGAGTCACTTGAGTTTCTTTGGACTGATCTGCTTGCTCAGGTTTGTTAGCAGTGAACTCTTATCTATTTTTATTAAGGTGGGGCTTATTCAATTAAAATATTTAATCTACAACTAGCATGACTGACACAAATCAGGTAATGACAGGGCGTACTAAAAGTGTGTGGTGCTACTCACTAAAATGCTCCTGGATGCGGTTGAGGATGTTCATGCTCATCTTGCTGTCCACCATGTTGATGGCCAGGCCGCGCTTGCCGAAGCGACCTGTGCGACCAATCCGGTGCAGGTATGTCTCGTTGTCAGGGTTACCATCCTTATCCACTGGGAGGTCAAAGTTTATCACCACGGACACCTGCTCCACATCAATACCTGTAGAAGAGAACAAAATGTATCAGATCCCCTCCCAGCCTCCTATATCCCTATCTGCCAGATGCCCTCCCTACAAATCCCTTTCCTGTACCTCTGGCACAAACGTTGGTCGTGACGAGCACTTTCTCTTTTCCCTCTCTGAATCTGTCGATCACCGCCGCTCTCTGCTCCACTTGCATCTCTCCACTCAGCAGCGCCACCTGGTGACCCTCTCTAGACAGCTCCCCTGCCAGCCACCCGGCGGTTTTCCTCGTCTGAAATGAAAGAATTATGAATGAAACAAAAACCAATAAAGCTACAAAAATAAAATAACTGGTCTTAAAAGAAGAACTGTTTATAGTATAATATCTGTTATAACTAAGATGGCATTGAATTTCTCACTTTGAACTTTTTAGCTCTGAAAAAAATCGAATTATGCATCACATATAGTGAAGTGATGAGCATCGAGACTCCCTCCTCTGGAAGTGTGATGTGAACAGTGCTGTTACTCACGTGGCAGAAAATCATGGCCTGAGCGATGGTGATGGCTCCGTAGATGTTGCAGAGTGCCTCAAACTTCTCCTCTTTAGAGTTACACAGGACGTAGTACTGTTTAATGGTGTCCAGCGTCTCCTCCTCTCTCTTCAGTTTGATGATGTTTGGCTCTGGGACAATCCTCTGAGCAAAGTTCCACACCGTCTCCTCGAACGTGGCAGAGAACAGGAGCATCTGACAGTTCTTAGGCAGCATCCTGAAGGAGCGCCAGAGGAGAGGGGGACATTACAATGTAGAGAGGGTTTCACCAGTGGCCATCTGGACACTGATTTTGCACATAATTTCAGGCTCCATCCAGAAGCCGTTTTCAATATGATGGCATGGCATGAGGTACTAGGAATGATCCTACTCTGAGTTAACCAAGTTCAGCCACTAGGGGAGAAGTTTTGATTCCAGATGTGTCCAGTGTTCAGATGACCACCACTGAAACCTTCTCTGGAAATAGAAGCTTAAAACCATACTTTTGAACATTATCCATGGACACAGAAAAGTTTTACACCATACTGTGGAATAGTATAGCTAACAACAATTATAGAAACAACATTTCCATGGAAACAAGCAGGAGAGGACCCTCCTCCAGGATAAATAAGAGTCATGTTGGTGGAGATGTGAGCCGAATATTAACACATTCCTCTTGTACCTCTGTATGCGTATGCTCTGGTCTTGATGTCCTTGTGTGGCGATCATCACGTCGGCCTCGTCCAGCACAAAAACACGGATCTTTTTGGGGTCGATGAACTTGAACTTGGCGCACCAGTCGAGCATCGTTCCCGGGGTCCCGATCACGATCTGCTCCTGCAGCTTCACTCCCCTCGGCACTGACAAGACACAATACAATGATCCTCCAATGATGCTCCATCTAACCTTCTCCTCTGCGTCCTCTGCTCCATCTGACCCTCTCCTCTGCATCCTCTGCTCCATCTGACCTTTTTCTCTGTGTCCTCTGCTCCATCTGACCTTTTTCTCTGTGTCCTCTGCTCCATATGACCTTTTTCTCTGTGTCCTCTGTTCCATCTGACCCTTTCATCTGCTCCGCCTGAGCAGTTTCCTGACAGCTCTAACCTCATCATCATTCTAGCATTTGTCTCTTGCTGAGATGACTTTAAGACTCTTATAAACTCACACTTGTTTCCTCTGATGGCGTAGACCAGTTGCACCTCAGGATAGTGTTTGCCCATCTGCTCAATGACCTTCCCCGTCTGCAGAGCCAGCTCATACGTAGGTGACACACACAAGCACTAAACACAAGAACAGAGAATTTGACTGAGTGTTTTGAACAAAGCACATGGATACATTTTTGCTATTACAGCCTTGCCTGAGACATATGGTTTGGTGGGAAAGTAACTGTGGTCAGTATTTATCAGAGTTTCATATCAGAGAGTCAGTGAAGTGACAGTTTGTGGAGAGAAGTTGGGGGAAAGAAAAAAAACAAAACTGAAAACTACAGAAGATCGCCAATTCACCTCTGTAATCGCAAAATTCCAGCCAGTTTGCACAGACAATTTATACACAACAAACACTCAGTGTATATCTACTGCCCATGTCCAATCAGCAGACCTCTCACGATAAAGAAAAATGTCCCCATGATAAATACTGACCCTAAAAATTATTATTCCATCATGTTTTGAATGATCAGTTGATTGTAATTATCATGACAGGCCTAATAACTAAGAACTAAAATTATGAACTTCATCAAAACTGTCAAATAGGTAAATGTTCAATAAAATTCTCTTAGCTATATTTTAGTGCAATGTAGTCTAACCTATCATATGCACTTTAAGTTTAGTAGGTGTAGTAGTAAAAGAAAGAAGTAGTACAAACCTGAGGCCACTTGTTGTTGGGGTCCACGTGACTGAGCATGGCCAGAACAAAAGCAGCAGTTTTGCCTGTTCCAGACTGTGACTGTGCGATTAGATTCTGTGGACTGCACCAACACAAAGGAATTGCTTTGTTAAATATTCAGTCCTAGGTTTGCAGTACTAGTTATTCAAGGAACAACATCCTCTCTACAAACAATATATGATCTGTTTATTGTTGTATATAAAAGCTGCTAACCCTGTAGCTCAGACCTCTACAAACATGTTCTCAAATACATTGAAACTCTTTAGTTTGATGGTTCAGATTTCAGTCTTGTCTGAAATGCTAATGCTAAAAGCTGTATTTTAAACTGTAAAAATAACAAACTGTATTGATAAACAAGGGAAATGATTTGGACACAGGAGCTCACACATCACAATATAATATAATTAAAATAAAGAGTAAAAAATGTAAATGTAATAATAAATTCTAAATTAGTAGCAAAAAAGAGCAAGAGACAGGAGTCAAATAAAACATAATTGTATATGTCAAAACAAAATAGAAAATAAGTAATACAAATATATTTCAGCTATATACAAGAGGTCAAAGGAAGACAGTGCAAAGATGATATGATGATTGATAGGACAGAGTTAGCTGTTCCATAAGGGTGAGTTGCTGTACAGCTGTAGGGAGTATTATCTGTTCCATAAGGGTGAGTTGCTGTACAGCTGTAGGGAGTATTATCTGTTCCATAAGGGTGAGTTGCTGTACAGTTGTAGGGAGTATTATAGTATGAATGTAGTCCTGTATCTCTCACTGTTTGAGCACTGGTGTAAGAGCCTGTTGGAGAATGAGCTCCTCTGTCTCTCTATAAATAATATAGGAGAATGTGTCTTGCCTAAGTACAGATATATTGTAAAAAAGAGCTCTTATGGTCAAATGAAAGCTACTGTGTACTCTCTGCATCAAATTATTATAAAGTGGTTTTATCGCTCACAAACCAAGAAGTGCAAACCAAGCATGCTACTTGTTATCTTTACTGTGACGGCAAAACTCCGCTCTGCTCTGTGAAAGTTGTGAAAAGCGCTTATAAACTCAGTGTCTTGAATAATTAGGATGCTCTGAATGCAGAAGGGAAGTGGGGAAGAACTTTGGGCCAGAGATAACAACCAGTCTCAGGTATAGCACGCTGAATATAAATTATAGACTTCATTTTTAGTTGTCCATGTTGACACATTTCAATTTGATTGTATTCTCAAATGTAGGTGGTTCCTGCTGATTTATTTGTACTTGAATATCCATACATTTTGTCTCTACTTTGCTAATAGTCTTGACTTTTGACACTGAGGCCTAGATGGAGAAGGGGGGGGTACTCACGGCTCAGCGAGCATCATGGGTAATGCAGTCTCCTGGATTTTAGACGGTCTGTTGAAACCCATCCCATACACTCCTTGTAACAGCTGTGGTTTACTACAAACAAACAGAAATGTGTAAGAAACAACTACATAAAAAAGGCTTTGTGATTCCTTAAATTATTAATTACACAACTAGTCACAGTTTTGTGATCAAATATGCAAGTTATATGGAAATATAACATTAAAAAGACAATTCAGGTAGTAACAAATGTCAAAATGTGACAGGAAATTGTAATTTGTGTCACAATACTAACATTTCAAGCTCCAGTGTTTCCCGCAGCACTTAGCAGCACAAGTTAAGGAGGCCATCCCTCAGTACCACGTGAATCCTCGCAAAACTATGGTCGTCAGCTGCACTACCTTGCCTAAACGCTGACACTAAGCGTGATATCAATACTAAGGAACAGATACGATTCAAATTCTCAATACAGATTCTAACACCTCAATAATAAAAAACACTTTATTTACACTCCACAACATTGGCCTAACACTAGGTTTTGGAACTATAGCTTCCCAAAAAATTTTACTCACCAGAAATGTACTCCTTTTTTGTCCAATGCACGTGTAAACACATGGTAGAAAGTGCCAAAAAGTCTATTTTGTGTAATATCTTCTCCTTAACTTGTGTCCCGAGAACTTGAGGCCAGTTTTTGAATATTTACTCACTAAATCACCAGCTGAATAAACATAATGATATATGATAATACATATAAAATATATTCACTTACAGTCTGAGCTCCTCAAAAGATTTGACGGAATATAAAGGTGAATTTGGATCTTTCTGTAAAACTTCCACTTCATTTTTGTTGTTGACCAAACTGCTCCGGATTAGTTTGTTCAGGTAAGACTGTGCGGCTTTGTCCTCTGGGAAAACACACACAGAAATACAGAAAATGCATCAGACCAATGAGATCATAAAGAATAATAGGAATGCACTGTATAGGGACAGTTCAAATCCCTCACCTTTGTCCTCATCCTCTGTCTTGTTATTCGCTTCTCCTTCTGTTTTTGAAGCTGCGCCTACATTAGAAATAAACAAACCAAAGTGAAAATTCACATCACTAACAATAATGCCAAATTAAATGTTATCCAAACTCACCATTCTCTTCTGGTTTATCTTTGATTTGGAGACTGTTAATCTAGAAAATACAAAACATATTTGATGAACAACTGTTGTATTTTCTTAATTAGTAATCAATTATCAAAATATAAATATGGCATCGCAGACTTGAGACATGGGAACACCTATGATTTTAGCAGCTGTGTATGTCACCTTTGTTAGTTCATAACCTGCTTTTCTTTCTTGGAATTCTGTCATTGTTTAATAGGGTTTGGCATTAGAAGTACTTTTTACTTCAGTCTAAACCCTTTCGGTCATGATCCATGGGGTTGTAGTCTATGTTCCGTTTTATGGTGATGACCAAATAAACTACTACTACTACACTACACACTGAATATGGTATCACCATTTTAAATGGTCAATAATTAGTTTGGGACTTATTACTTCAAATGTCTACAGACTACAGTCAGTCCTCTTTCAGTAAAAGCATGTTTGGATGTTTTAGAGGTTGCTCAAGTTGCATGAAGTTTCTGCATGAAGTTCTGAACCACCTGCAGATTTGGTTTTCCTTAAGAAACTTCACAGTGTGAACATTCAGTTGTGAAGAAAACACCCGAACAGCTATGGGTAACATATTTGGTACTTCAGTGAAGAAATGTTTGTTCTGGTATTCTTCCACTCCAGTGTGACAGAAGAACAGAAGAAGCTGATGCTTCACAATATTACAGAAAAGGAAGATTCAGAGGTTCCACCAAAGCGACGTGACACCCTTAATTAAGCAGATTATGAAGAGAAGCAGATCAGGAATTTTGTCACCACAAACAAAATGAGTTTCTTCAAAGTTGTTGATCTGCCAAAAAACATTTTGAACAGTTCCTCAGCAGACTGGGCTGATGAAGCAGACTTTCAGAAGGTGACAAAACTCTGCATTCCAGGAAAGTGTCAAAGATGTTGCTGAAAGGATGTGAAGCCAATTCAAGATTTTAACTGTAGCTGAACAAAGAATGAAGTTCAGAAACGGTTTCTACTGCAGGCTGCTGCACAGACACATTTTTTGTGATGCCGACAAAGCCACAGTGGAGCTGGATTTTCTAAGTCACTTTTTATGGACTTTATAAGTCATTTTTATGCAAGTTTCAGTTTGTGTTTGCAGAATAAAATGACAAATTATTCACATGTTTTATGCCTACTAATTAATCTGCATAAAATGGTGACCAAAATACTTTGACCAGATACGGAACCAAATGCACGGTTCTAATCAAGAGAATCTTAAAAAAATATATATATATTTTTGGACCAACCGTAGTAGACTGGTCAACTCAATGTCCACTATAAAGGACACACATGAATGGACCAGGTCTCAGGAGGAATACAGCAAGCGTCACAATTGAAAGTAACGAGGATGGAAACCTTTTAAGAAGCTCAGGGCTGGGCAGGATTACGTTTGTGAGTCACTAAGCATCATTTTGGCTACGGGCTAAAGCTAGTCACGCTCTGAGCACGCATCGCTTTCGATTCCACCAACACGAAACAGAAACACAGACAAAACACGCGAACCCAGAGAAATGCGTCCGCGTACACTTCAGTAAAGAGCATGCGAGGCTAACAACAACACCTCCAGGGTGCTAAAAGCGGAAGGCGTGAGGACTGATTAAAAACAGAGCAGAACTGGACCGGGCTAGCGTTGGTTAGCCGCTCAGTTACCGATTCGGAAGCTTCGCGTTCCTGCGCGTCCACGGCCTGCGCCCAGGAGGAGTCAGCCATTGTGAAACGAGGCTTTACACTATGGAACTTTCACTGGAATAATGAATGAAACACCAAACCAGCGCAGGCGACAGGGCGGAGAATGACAGCGGCAGTAACTAGTGTCTACAATGGCGTGCCCAAAGCGGCCGTGTCACTGTGCAGCGCGCTCAACGGCCCGGGCGGAACGGAATTTCATAACAAAGGTTCCTAGATGTGTGAGGATCCCATAGATCTATAATAATAGCAACTTTTATTTCATATTTGTTATAGTTTTATTATAGTTTATATAGATTTTATTATATTTCTATGGAAGATACATGCTGCCCTACAAAGGCAGAAGGCCGCTTTTAATTGTTTTATTCTGAAACAAAAAATCACTTTTTAAAATATTCAGCACAAGTATTTTCAAACCAATTCAAAATTCAGAGTGTGAAATTCGCAGCAAACATCCAAGATGCCAAGGCACAAGCAATCGATCCAAAGTTATCCGATCTAATTTTGTCACAAGCATGAAATGGTGCAGTAAGTGATCTGATTGGTCAGAACTAGCCTCATCCAAACCTCATCTCTTTGATTTGTTAAGTGTAAACCCCGCCCACAGATGAGAGCGGCCATTAGGAAACAGCCTCTATCCTCCTCGCTCACACAGGATCGATTGCTTCTACCTTGGCATCTTGGATCTTTGTTGAGAAATCTTTCCCTGTGAATTTTACGCTCTGAATTTTGACTGCTGAATTTGAGGGCTTGAAAATATATGTGCTGAATATTTAAAAGGTGAAATTTTCATTTTGAATTTTAAACATATTGAAAAAGTCCCCTTCAATTTCAGCAACTAAAATTCAGATTTTAATAAAAATCATAAAAAGCCGTATTTAAAATTCAAAGTCTAATGGAACAAATGATCTTGCATATTTGACCCTTTTTCGTTAGTTCCTGTTCTCCGCTTTTGTATCATGAGCCAAAAATAAGGAGTCGTGCAAAGGCCAAAGACAGAAACAGTGTATGTTTTGTTTGTGATTTAGTTCATAAAACTATATTTTATTTTCAAATCCAGCCTCTCACCTCCTTGTTTTTGTTGTGGCCATGACACAGGGTCTTAACATAGTTAATAAATAAACCTTTGTATTCAATTACACTTAAATGATCTTCAGTGTGAAAGTACTTGGTGTATTTATTCATACTGTACACACTATACTGCAAAGTTACTTGTGTCAAACTGTTTCACCTGATCAGCACTAAACAGGAAATCCAAAGCTCTTCTAGATCATTTCAAACAAACACATGATGACTGAACCTTGGTGAGATGTTCTTATAATGGATGGAAGTCTCGGCAAAATCAACCAAATCATGATCATGTCAGTTTCTGCCTTTTGTCTTTGCACAACTCCTTATTTTTGGCTCATGATACAAAGGCAGAGAACAGGAACTGACAAATAAGGGTCAAAGGTCAATTTTGTGCTCAATATTTTTCACATATAAATATTTCTTGATTATAGCAACAAGTTGTCAAATTTTGGGAGCCCTGCCTATTATACTTTTGTCTGGACAAAACAGAAACTTTGAAGTCATTTTTCTCAGTTTCACATTCTGGAGAGTTAGTCCTCTGTCTAGGGCAGCTTTGATGTTTGCTTTGATAAATAATTTGCATACATGGATGAATACATTACCATCAAATATTACATAATCCTTTATTACTGTTTAAAATTCACAATTTTATCATGCATGTAGAAATAGTTACGTGTTCTTACTAACTTTATATATAATGAGCCTAAAACATGGCATACTGTTTTGTTTTTAAATTCTCTTGCAAACTTAATGTTATATTCCATGAATGAAACATTGTTGAAATTGTTACAATAATCAAGATGCATTTAAAAATATAAAAATATATGTGCAGACATTTTAAAGAAATGTAGGCATATAAATAAAAGATACAACTTCCTATTGCTTTTTTTAGACTTAGGCAAAGTTTATGGATCCACAAGGGAAATTATTTGGACACAGGAGCTCACACATCACAATAAATATAATAACAAAGAGTAAATATATATTAATAAATTATAAATAATAAATTATGAATAAGGGGGCAGTGGCAAAAAAAAAAAAACTGTTGTTGTATCCTTAGGCAAGACACTTCACCTACATTGCCTAGTATGAAAGTGGTGGGTGAGAGAGTGATGATGGTGGTCGGAGGGGCCGGTGGCGCAGATTGGCAGCCTCACTTCCACCAGTTTGGCTACAGTAGTACCTTACCACCACCACATCGTGGAGTGAATGAATAATGATCTGTAAAGCTCTTTGGGTATCTTGAAAGGCGCTATATAAATGCGGTGATTGATTAATTAATTGTTGCTCTGGGGCAAAAGGACAGAAGTGTGTGTTTTCTGCTGTGGTCCATCAACTAAATATTCAAACAACAAATGTGTAGACATTTTAAAGAAATGTAGGCCTATGAATAAAAGATACAATTAGGTTATTTTTATGTCATCAAAACTTCCTCAATCCTGCTCTCTGGAGAAACTGAAGAAACCAAATCATCCAGAAGTGAAACAGCAGTACCGGGATTGACCAGTAGATGGCAGTAAAATTCCTCTTTTCCTCCCTTCTCACGCAGCTTGTGTCTGTGTGTCTGCGTGTTTGCGTGTTTGTGTGTTTGCGTGTTTGTGTGTTTGTGTGTTTGTGTGTTTGCGTGTTTGTGTGTTTGTGTGTTTGGGACCGGGGCTCAGCAGCGCTCCTCCGAGTCAGAAGAGGTTCAGGTTACGGTCCTTCCCGCCAGGAGCCCAGAGCCTCTCGAAGCGCCCTCGATCTGGAGAAAACCGTGTCAACTTTACTTTGTGCGTGGCCTACTGTGCGTTTGTTTTGGCTGTAAAGTTGTAATGATAAATCCTGAGTTGCACCATTGTAGGGGTCAGGAATTATAGGTTAGATATCAGATTAGGTTATTGTCAAAAACAGAATAAGCCTGATGCTTATGTAAGTCAAAGTTGATGTTAGGCTGCTCTGCTCTTTATATTTCTGGTAGCACCACCACAGCTGCCCTGAGGCAGACTGATGGAAGCCAGGCTGCCAATCTGCGCCATCACCCCCTCTGAGCACCACCATCACTCACACACCATTTTCACACGAGGCAATGTGTGTGTAACAAGTGTTTACTTATTACTATGTAATAACTAACTATGTAATAACCATGTAGTGTAATTAGCTAAGATTGATGATGAGAAGACTCTAGGTAGGACTACAGGAGGGCAGGGGCAGTAAATGAGGACAACAGAATGGTTGAAAAATGAATCATGTGTATTGTACAAAAATAAGTGAAATAACCCAATATATACAAAAGCTGCAGCAACTAAAAATCAAATCAAACAAACACTAAATCAAATAAATGTCCTGAAAAGTGAAATGCAATTGACCAGTCTGCGCTGGGGTGCTAAACCAGGACTAAACCGGAACTAAACCAGGACTGTTTGTTGGGACTGGCCCAAAGGTGCGCCTGCGTAGACTGTCAAGTGACCGCAGACGAAAGGTCCGTGCCGGGGCCGGTGCTCCACGCCGCATGGGGCTTGGCTCCGCACAAGGCCGCACAACACTCCGCGCCGCATGGTGCTTAGAGCAGCTGTCACACGATCACGCTTTGCGGACACTCTCTCTCACTCTCGCTCAAGTCCAAGATTAGTCCAGGTGTAGTCCTGATTTAGAACTAGTTTATACCTGGTGTAGTCCTGGTTTAGTCCCAAGCCCCCAGGTTCCAAAATGGCCACCCATTCAAGTCAAAGGGCTGAGTTCAATGGTGCATGGTCCCAGATTAGCCTAGTACGACTAGGTACTGTGGGCCAATCGAGCATGCGCAGTAGTGCTCTTTTCTCCCGCGGGCACACGCGAATGCATGTGAACGCACACATGGAGTGCCGGCTCTTGTATCACATGATTGCTTTGACCAAGTGAAGCATTATAAAGCATTTTTTAAGACAACTGAAGGATTTTGAGCTGAGAAAAAATGTATGATCTAAAAATAGGTAAAAATCGCCACAAAATCTGACATTTTGGAAAGTTTTAGGTCCCTGTCAGACGAACACGAGCAGTTTGTGATTACATTGTCTCTATGAGAAAAATCTCTCAGCCCTTGAGAGAAGTAGTTCCAGTGAGTGTCACTATGTCAACTCGAGGCAGGTACAAGCAGCAATACTGTATCCAGTTATTTTAATAGATCCATGTTTAGTCCTGGTTCTGCTGCAGCTGCAGTTTGCTGCTTCGGCTGCTCCGCTCTCTGACTGTCCAATCAGCAGGTCTGAATCCTGTGATGTCGTACGCTGTTAGAAGGCCCTGACAATACCAATTCAAAATCTGATTGGTTGATGCAACTGTTTTATGGACATGTATTTTGAGTTCGAGGGCCTGCAGAACGGATTGTGAAGGCGTCAGGCACACTGCTTTGACTTTGACTCTGCCAAGCAACAAGTGACGGCTGAAATGTGATTGGTCAAATGCTTTAATATAAAAATACATGTGTGGAAGCAGCACAACAATCAGAAAAGCTCTGAAAGGAAGCAGACAGAACATTTGGAATTATTTAATAATAATATAATTAACATCAGTCTGTGATTCAGATATTTTTTTAGGCCAGCAGAGAAGGCCTTGCAGGCCCTGATGCCCTGCCACTGGTTAAAAAGGTGAAACATGAGAATATAAATTGGAAAAGTTCAGATGTACTGACCCTCAGAGCTCTGTCCCCTGGCTTCTTTCCCACACAACTGAGGAGTGAAAAGTCAGGGACCATTTTATAGTCCGTCTACTAGATTATGATTGGATAATTGGTGCAATGGGTGGTGACATGTCATGTGGCATAGGGGAAAAGCTGGGTTGGATCTTGACATAACAGGATTGGATTTAACCCTGGTTACATGTGTCAAGTGCTTGGTCCTCAGCCAGTCGCAAAAACTGTCGTTGTGACCTTAAGAACCTGTGGTTCTTGATTTTCCCAGCGGTCTCCCATCCAAATCCTCCCCAGGCCCGGCCCTGCTGAGCTCCTGAGATCTGACAGGATCAGGGTTTAATTACCATCCACCCGCCCGCCGGCGGGCGATTTTCCCCCAAAAAATTTCACTCTGTATTTTCACCTTCATTATTGTTTTCACTACTGGCATGCCATACATCGTTTGAAAGCTTAATTTCTCAATAAAACAACCATATCATTCATTTTATGCCATACAACGAGCCCAAAACACTATAACTTAAAAATTCACATCATAATCAAAGAATAAAATACGCGTTTCTTACATTTGAGCCGGTTCTGTCGGTCCAAAACGCGTTCAATCCATGAAAAGTTGTACTCAATAAGTCCGTAATAATCCACAGAAAAAGAATATCAAGTTGTTTTTTCCATAAAATAATTCCATGTGGGGAAATAATCCAAAAAACCCTCGTCCGTATGAATCGATGGATACAATGATATGAAAAAAAGGTTCTCTTCTCTCCCTCCCTCCACTGCGTTTCTAGCAGGTTTGCTAGCACTGTTGGGTACGCTTGTTTTCTACACACTCTTAGCTTCAAAATGAGACCCTCCCCGCTGTTGTCGGTGCCGGGGTTTAGCTGGGACAAGCCGCTGAAGAAGCTAACGCACTCACGTACTTCCTGGCTTTACGCACGCGTCATCAGTTTGTTTACGGGAAATCTCTTCAGTCATTGGATCGTCCAGAAAGTGATTGACATATTGTTTTAGCCTATCACCAGACCTTTCAAACGGTGGGTGGGACATTCAGATAGTATTGGAAACGGACCCTGTGTTTATAAGCGTAAGGAGAGAGGGAGACAGGGAGCAGTGCGGGCGGTGCCATAGAAGGCAGATCTTTCACTTGGAGGACAATTTTGGCTACTTTTAGTTTTTTTTTTCTTGAGAAAACATGCCTAAAGCTCAGAAGAATTAGTATTATAATAATAACAATTATTATTATTATTATATTATTATTTTGACACAAATTTGGCAATCTTGTGCCGAATTGTCATTTTGTATACACAAAGGCTCACAGCATCAAAACCCTTTGTCCTAGAGATCTGAAATTCTACACAGTTGTTGCCAACAACTTGAACAATGAGTGTAGTGAGTCACAAATGCCTAGCATGAAGTATGCCCAAGCTAAGGCCTTTATTTTTTTCTATATATATATTATATTTTTTTGAAGCAAAAAAAAAAAAAAAAACAATTTTCAATTTTAATTGACCGTACTGTAGGTTAGGCAGCTCACAGTCTTCATGTACATATCTACAGAAACTAGAAGGCCTAAGCTTTAAAATGGTGCCTCACACAAGCATGTGGGTTCTAAGGTTTTCTTTTAATAAGCTATGGCATTTGGGTATGTAGTGCTATTGTGCACACACCAAAATGAGGTGGGTGGTAACAGGTTAACAAGCCGGTGTGGCCACAAGTACATCTAATTTGTTTTTGAGAAACTTTTGGATTTTTAATCACAATACATTTTTGGTGAAATCGTTCTATAGAGAAGTAATATCATTTGAAGATTGTGTTGCTTTTTGACATAAGTTATGTACACATACAAGATATTTATGAATATTCAATGCATTTGCTCGAAGTTGCTCTCAGGCAAGTGTGTGTTTTTTCTGATGTGACCCATTTACCTAAATGATATTTGGGATATAAGAAGATGGAAGGGCATCTGATACTGAGAGATAGGTGGAAGTAAGGGCACACATGGGTATATACACGGATGGGAGGGCATCTGTCACATTCGTGGGTTGTATAAGTGTTAAATGTGTGAACAGTCTCTTTGAGAGCAGAGGATCAGTTGGGGTCGCAGGCACCGTGGCTCCAGTACCAGCTCCCACTGATACCAATGCTGAGTCCGCGGCTGAGCCAATGGGTGACGCAGACACGGAGCTAGCTGCTCCTGGCGCTGCACAGGACACGAACCTCCCCGCGGAGCCCGTGTCCGAGCCAGCGGTTCCTCCTGCGGGCCCCGCAACTCCCGCTACGGATCCCGCATCTCCCGCTATGGGCCCCCCCCTTCCCGTAAACTCTGGCGTGGCTCCGTCTCCTTCTAATGACTCGCAAACTGAGGACAGTGTTTTGCCTAGCGGGCAGCAGGTGAGTGCCGTTCTAACCTCTGCGACGCAGAGCCAGAGCGCAGAGCCCACGGACAGTGCAGGGGAGGAGGACAGTGACTATTTAGAGGAGGACATGTCAGATGAGGAGGACTTATTTGTTTATCCTCAAAAAAGGAAAAATGTTGACAGTTCTCAGAATAGTGAGAAGCCCTCAAAGGTAACACGCAGCTCCAAAGTGTTAAGCCGCTCCCAGATGGATCTAAACAGTGCAGGAACTGAGCACTATTCAGCTGCTGATATCAAAAAGTTCTTACAGGAGACCAAAGGAGTGAGGAGTGTGAAAGTGGAACGTTTCTTCCCAAACCTGAAGCTGTTTACAGAGTCAGCCCGCCCCCTCACACGCTGCCCAGCCACACCTGAAGAGGAGGTGCTCACAGACCAGGAAGTATATCGCTTGAGGAAACTGCTCATTAAAGTTAAGGCCCAAGTGGCTAGTCAAGAGTCATAATGATGTATTTTCTATCCAGTCTGAATGCCAGTGTATATTATGTTTTCTATTGTGCGCTCTCTTTAATTCTAATCATGTGTGATTTTAAAGTGGGAACATTAAACCTTAATGGAGCCAGAGACAGAGCTAAGCGTGCAGCCCTCTTCCAGCTTATACAGATGAAGAGGCTGGACGTGGTACTGCTGCAAGAGACCCATAGCACTCCTGAGCTAGAGGCTGAGTGGAGCAGGGAGTGGAGTGGACAGGTTTTTCTCAGTCATGGCTCCAACTGCAGTGCAGGGGTGGGGCTGCTCTTCTCCAGGAGTTTTCTGCCCGTTACCGTGGAGACAGAGGAGGTGGTGGCAGGGCGTGTGCTGCAGGTGCGTGCTCTTTTTGAGAACATTGTAGTTTTCTTCCTGTGTGTGTACATGCCATGCACAGGAGCACAAAGACTGACTGTGATGGACACTCTGTGTGAGTGCATTAGGAGCTGTAAGGACACTGGGGACTTCCTGTTTGTGGCTGGAGACTGGAACTGTACTACAGAGCCGCAACTGGACCGGAACCATCGTGAGCCCCACCCTGCCTCCTCCCTCAGGCTGCAGAGGCTCATAGAGACACACGGCCTGGAGGATGTGTGGAGGACTCTGCATCCATGTGACAAGCAGTACACATGGTCACACTGTAAGGACGATAGACTGACACTAGCTCGCCTGGACCGTGTGTACTGTCTCAGACACCAGTTGTCTGCCTGTACGTCAGCTCACATTAGTCCTGTGGGCATTTCGGACCATAATCTTGCAGTGTGTAATGTACATATTTCAAATGTCCGTGTTCGTAGTGCGTACTGGCATTTTAACACCTCGTTGCTACACGATAAATCTTTTAAATCTGCTTTTAGATTGTTTTGGGAGTCGTACAGGAGCTGTAAAGCACAGTTTGCCAGCCTGCAGCAGTGGTGGGACTTTGGTAAAGCCCAGATCAAACAGCTGTGTTAGCAGTACACTCATGGTGTCACAGGGGACAGGGCACGGCGTGTGAAGGAGCTGGAGATTCAGGTAGTAGAACTGCAGTCTTTAGCAGAGTCTACAGGAGAACGGGGGTGTTTACAGTCCCTCAAAACAAAAAAGTCAGCTTTGGCCAGCCTGCTAGGGACCTCTGCACAGGGGGCTCTGGTCCGGTCTCGACATATGGACCTCTCCCAGATGGATGTTCCATCTCAGTTCTTCTTTAGTTTGGAGAAGAAGAATGGTCAGAGGAAAGTCATTCATTCGCTGCGCTCTGACAGGGGCAGCCTAATCACAGACTCCTCAGAGATCAGGAGTCATGCCTCCGATTTTTATAAAAAACTGTTTACATCTGAACTGCATCATAGCGCTGATGTGGGGAGGCGGTTTGAGGACGGTCTGCCTCAGGTCAGCGCAGAGCAGAATCAGAAGTTGGAGGCTCCTGTGACCATGGCTGAGCTGACAACTGCTGTCGGGAGCCTGAAAACAGGCAGAGCTCCCGGAATAGACGGTCTTTCAGCAGATTTTTACAAGGCCTTTTGGGACGTACTGGGAGAGGATCTGTTGGAGGTCATTAGGGACAGTCTGCGGGGTGGCCGCCTGCCTCTGAGCTGTCGCAGGGCAGTGCTCTCCCTACTGCCAAAGAGGGGGGACCTGCAACTGTTGAAAAACTGGAGGCCGCTGTCGCTGCTCTGCACGGACTATAAAATCCTGTCCAAAGTTCTGGCATCCCGGCTCCGGGAAGCAATGGCTTCCATAGTCCACATGGACCAGACCTACTGTGTACCTGGCAGGCTCATTAGTGATAACATCACACTAATTAGGGATGTTTTGGAGGTCTCCAGCTCATTGGGCATCAACCTGGGTCTGATTTCAGTAGACCAGGAAAAGGCGTTTGACCGGGTTGAACACCAGTACCTTTGGCGGACCATGGCCGCTTTTGGGTTCAGCCCTGGTTTCATCGCTTACATCCGGACACTGTACAGTGACATCATGAGTGTACTGAAGATTAACGGGGGTCTAGGTGCTCCTTTCAGTGTGGAGAGGGGCATCAGACAGGGCTGCTCCTTATCTGGGATGTTATACACTCTGGCCATTGAGCCGCTCCTACATCGACTCAGGTCAGACCTGCAGGGGGCGCAGATCCCCGGGTGTCCGTTCCCCTTTAAGGTCTCCGCCTATGCTGACGATGTAATGTTGTTTGTGAGCTCACAGAGGGACATTGACTGTGTGGGTCACATAGTTCAGCAGTTTGGCCAGATTTCCAGTGCCAGGGGTTAATATAAGTAAAAGTGAGGCCATTTTGGTTGGGGAGGGCTGCAGGGTGTCACATTGCCAGGTAGTTTAGTTTGGAGCACTGGGGGGTTTAAATATCTGGGGGGTTTTCCTGGGCTCTGGCAGTCTTAAGAAAAACTGGGATCAGACAGTGGAGAATGTCCAAGGCCGTCTGAACAGGTGGAGGTGGCTTCTACCCAAGATGTCCTACCGGGGGAGGGTGCTTGTGATCAATAACCTGGTCTCCTCTGCCCTGTGGCACAAGTTTATGTGTGTGGACCCACCTCCCTCTCTCCTGTCTGCAATACAAAAAATCCTCGTGGATTTCTTTTGGGACAAACTGCACTGGGTTCCACAAGCGGTGCTCCACCTCCCAAAGGAGCAGGGTGGACAGGGACTCATCCATCTGGCCAGTCGGGGAGCTGCTTTCAGGTTGCAGTTTCTCCAGAGGCTCCTAACAGGTCCAGAGGAGCTGCAGTGGAGACCTTTGGCTGTGTCCATCCTGCAGAGGGCATGGGGACTGGGCTTTTCTCTGTTTCTCTCTGACCACCGACCAGACTCCCTCCCTCCTTTCTACCGTGGCCTGCTCTCTGTGTGGAACATGCTGAGGAAGCAGAGGCAGGGGAACATCTCACTGCACTGGCTCTTAAAGGAGCCCCTGGCTTATCCTGGCTGGGTGCAGCCTGCGTTGCGTGACCGTTTCACCTCAGGGGGGTCCTCACACTGGAGCAGCTGCTGGAGAGAACTGGACCTGATTTGAGCAACGCCGAGACTCTGGCCACTCACCTGAGCCTGAGGTCTGTTCGCACCCTGGAGCGGCTCCTGTGTCACTGGAGGCAGCGGCTGACGGAGCAGGAATGGACTCTGCTCAGAGGATTCAGCTCCAGGTCATTGTCTCCAGACCCTACTGACCCCTTCCCTGGCGTCATCCTGAGTCCCGACTTCATGGACTCCACTGGCCCCCTGTTGTCCTGCCCTGTGTCTGCCTCCCTGGAAGCAGCCTCAGGAAAGACTTTTTACAGA
>NW_026571299.1:20897261-20902261 GCF_026225935.1 Boleophthalmus pectinirostris | reverse complement strand
ATAACACTCCATAGAGTAAAAATTACTCTTTGTAAGGGTCATATTTAATCATCATATTTACTCTTGCAAGAGTTAATTTCACAATTTTATAGTGCAAATTACACTCTGCTACTAAAGAAATAAAACCACAAATTGCAAATATAAATGCCAATTTATTTATGTTAAAACATCATTTCAATAAAACATTGACTTAAGATACAAAATGACAGTAAGGTACAACATACTTGGATGAATCCAAAGTTCCATACTTCATTTGAACATCAAATGGCTTGTAGTAACACAGTTCGCTCACTGTAAACACTTTTGAAACTTTGTCTGGATGCCGTTGGATCTTAAAAGCATAGAAATGTTGGTCAAAACAGACAGTGTCCATAAGATCACCACAGAAGACAACAGTCTCATTGATCACAGAAATGGCTTTGATCATATAAAACACAGGTATTCCAGAAAGTACCTTTGTACAGACAATGCAGTTTGGACGATATTCTGTCCCATGACATTTAACCCACTTAACGGAAAATACATTTGTTGATAAGTCACATTTCAACTTGGAAGCAATATCTGGACCTTCTCTGATCTGACAAAGTGGGATGATCTTTCCTGGACCTAAAGTTAGCTGTTCCTTGGTAAATGACTCCTGGCCCAACGCCATACAATTCTGGTGCTTCTTGGCTAAAGTCAGTGTGATGTTTTTGAAGCTTTTCAACTGTTTTTTAAAGAAGTTATGTTTGGCTTCATAGCGCATGCACCAAAAGTAGAGGACTGGGCCAACTTTTCTTATGCTACGGGGATAGTGGAGCATAAAATGATGCTTCGGAAGGAGATTCATTGTTGGAAATAAGCGCTTAAAAAGTCTATGATGATCAGCGATTAAATGTTTTAGGTATATACCGTCATCATACCTTTAGAAAGAACAGGAGAAAATATAATGTTGACAATTTGGAGAAGCAAAAGCAGAAGTTCCCAATGCTCATCTCCTGTCTCTATTAAATCCCCGAACAACAAAGGCAAGTTGCGCAGTAAGCACCAAGATTGTATAGCGTTAAGTCCCAAATCATTGCTTCCATCACACAATTTGATTCCTGGTGGTCGATTTCGCCGTTGAATGTAGCCATAATCAAAAGCATGTATTCTACCTGAAAGCTGCTCTGCACTAATATAGTTTTCTTGAATGTACTGGAGAATAAGCTTCATTTCAAACTGCCCAACACCCTCTAGAATGTCATGCATGATATCAACAGCAAAATTGTTGGCTGTGTTAAAATACTGCAGTGAATTCAACAAACAACTGCGTTTCACACCAAATACATGAGACAGTGTAGAGTCTGAGTCAGCAGTTTGACAATGCTGTGCATGTAACTCAACAGTTCTTAATATTACTTCAGGATTGTCTTCACAGAATACAGTTTGGAATTTTTCTTTTTCAAGAAGACAGAAGCGACAGCAATAGCGAGCCCCAAATGACTCCACAAAGCCAAAAATACTATGCAAGCCAAGATTGTCTCCTGTTACTTGAACTATTGTTCCATAAACAACATGATCAGACCTGGGAACTTTAAGACCCTCATTCTCAAGAATTTTAAGATCACCGACAAGAGGCTCAAGTATAGCGTTAAAACCATACCGCTTGACATCTTGGGCATGAAAAAGAGCACACAAGTAAATATTTGATAGTGAAGAATTATAAACCGGTGGGAAATTCCTCAATGTAAAATAAATGGCACCCAATTTGTGAATCCCCTTTTTGGAGCCTAGAGGATTTGCAGTTTCAAAATCATCATAAAACAACTGAATCTGCAAAGCATCTATCTTCTGAGAGAAGAGAAGATTTTCTTTCAGATAGGTGGCATCCATTATGTCCGAATATGTGCCTTCATTTTCATTATGTGGACTGTTTAAAATTACGGCCAGATTAGGGTTTAGATAAACAGTTTTTAGGGTTTCCAAAATTGGGATGTATGCAAATTTATCAGTAACAACAACTTGCTCATAGGTACCAGTAGATTTGTTTCTTCTACTATCAAATCGTGTGCCAAGAACCTTTTCAACTGGGTCAACAATTTTCCATTTCTCAGCAAAATGTTTTACTCGTTTACTTTCTGAATTTATGGGTGTAAATGGATTCTCAAGCATATGAAAGGACTGCTCAATTTTGTTCATAATTTCTGTATCCTGTGAAGACAAACACTGTAAAGCTGCATTTTTAGCCTGAATGTGGATCTCAGTAAAAGCTTCCTCCATGCAAGAAACAAAACCATTCAGGGTTGACTGACTTAAACCAGCTGCCTTAAGCTGTGCAACTGCAGAGGCGCATATATCTAGAGTGCTCTTGTTAGAAGGTTGAAGCTCATCTGAAGTTCTCTCTTCCATGTAACCCATGTGTGTCTCACTTTGACAACTGCCACCAACATCTGGGACAACATCAGCCAATTCAGTAGCTGTTGCACTATGGTCACTGTGCTTGGCATTTAAGTGCTTTCTAAACCCAGAGAAGGAACCAAACACACGACCACATCCAGTCTCAACACATCTAAGACGGAGGGTTTTTCCTGGAAGAAACCCATGGAACAGTTTGATATGCCTAACAAGCAAATTTGAACTCTGGAACTCAGCTCGGCAAACACTGCACTTCATAGAAACACTAATGAAGTAACCTTGCTCTTATTTCTGCAATACGGGGTCTCTCCCTCACCTTGCCAACATCAATATTGTAAATTGTGGTCTGAATGAATGTGTACATGTTGTACAACATGGTGTGGTATGATGTGCCAAACACAAAATGTGCCTTAAACAACTCATCAAAAGAACTTAAAGAGGAGTTAGACATACAGGGGATGGCAGTCTTGTCCAGGATAATGAAGTACTGGCTGATCCTGTTCCTTTGGGTGCCAACAGCAAGGAGATAAGGCTGAGTGCTAGAAGTGATGGTGTCGAGATGTTCTTCGATACTTGTGCCACTCTGAAAAACATGTAAAAGATGTTTAGTTTTAAAAATAACAGCATAAACTTGTTCTTATGACAGACAAAAAATTTAGGCAACTTTGCACTGGTTAACATGGTCAGAAACTTTTTTTTTCCAGTGATGAGCAAGAAACTATGCACACCTTCTTGAAGACCACAAGATGTTTTTCTGCTTGAGATGCTGACATCTTCCCCGGTTTCTTACGGCCTTGAGCAGTGGGTGGAACAAGATGCAGAAGCAACAAAATAGAAGCAAAGTCACTATCCCAGCCTTTGAAAAGAAAAAAAGAAAAACACAACACACATTGTTTTACTTAAAAACTGATGTTATGTTTTGAACTGAATTTTAATTCTTAGAGGTCATTTGCATGTTAAAGAATTTGAAAGGTTAGTTAATAACTTACCAAAGTCAGCACCATCAGCATCATCCTCCTGAGGATCTGCAGCCAATAGGAGGTCATTTAGCTCTGTGGTGGAGGGAAGCTTTCTGCACTGCTTGATTATCTTCTCCTTGAACATTGTTGGCCATTTCTCCAGAAACTTGCCAGATACAGATACATCCTCACCAAACATCAGAACAAAATCTTGTTCAATCTGTATTAAGAGAGAATGGATTGATGAATTTGCAGCTGATTGTGCCTTTTGATTTACTATGAACCTTAAATTCATCAGATCAGATTTATTTTATCAGTAAAAAAGGGATAAATATATGTATTTAGGTTTTAAATCATTGCAATATGAGTAGACCTATTCTACAAAATTATTAACTAATCAAATATGCACGTAATATCTGATGTCTAGACATAGCCTCAATTCCAATACTCATAATTGATAATTACCAATCCTTTGACGTCTTTGAATCGAGGGAAGTGTGACAGTATGTTGCTTGACAACTGGGGGTCCAGGACCATGCTTCGACGATGAGCAAACGTTTGCTTCATTTTCTTCTTCACTGTGTTTTCATCAGAGGAGTGTTTCATCAGGGACATGGCTTCTCGACATTCTTCTTCACTCATTGGTGGCTCTGGAAGATACTGGGACTCCCGCCTGGCTGTTGGTCCTCCCAACAGTTCGTCACCGCTCATTCCTTCAGTGGAGGAGGCTAGAATGCACAAATAATCAAAATAACTGCAGGACAAAACAGCCCTCAAAATGTACAATATTTTGTCTTGATGTATTTTAAAAACTTACCTTCAATTGATTTTCTTTCTTGGGCATTGCATCTTTGAATGTATTTAAGCCTCCAAGCCAAGTAGCCACTGTCACTTTTACCATCATAATAATGCTCCTGGATGTAACATTAATAATAATAATAATAATAATAATAAAAAAAAGATATTTTTAGTGAATACAAGATAGATTAGAAATTACTAATTCACTGAAATATACTACTCACGTGTCCATTTTCTGAGAAGGGGTCCCAGAGATGGGGGAACAAGCTCACAATTCCTCTGGCATATTTTTCTTTCACTCGTCTGGGTGGAGATGTACTGCAAAATTAGAACGATAAATTACCATTTCTGTACATTAAAAGCTGCAGATAAATAAAAACATACCCATTTTTCTCTGTCATATCAGCAGCAAGAATGTTCACCATTTTTTTTCGGGTGTCATCTGCCAAAGACTTAGTTCGATTGTACTCCATTATTACCCTTTCTCCCCCAGGCTTTTTGGAAAGAATGTCTTTCACCAACTATATAAAAAGAAAAATGAAATAGGTATTAAAACCAAGCAATTCAAAATATACAGTATTCAAGCTGTACACCTTCACTTAAGTCATACATGCTTAGCCTCGTCATCCAGCCGCTGACGCTTCGAAGCAGGACTAACAGGAAGTATGATTGTGTCCTGGGAGTCACCACTGCTGGGTGAAGAAGCACAAGGCCCAGGAGAAGAGAAACTCTCAACATTCCCTTTGTAAAAAGAAAAGTAAAACAAACATTAAAAACATACTGTGTTCTGAGACCATCAGTGAGTTAAGAAAAACAATTAAAGTAAAGAGTGGCCAAGTCATGTTTAACAAACAATACAAACCAGTA
>NW_026571299.1:20744104-20894104 GCF_026225935.1 Boleophthalmus pectinirostris | reverse complement strand
TTCATATACACATGCATATGCATAACACATATATACATGCACACATAAATATATTTCCTTTCTGGTCGTACAAACTAATGAGAAAGCAGGCACAAAGTTTATGGTTCATGATTGTATCAAAGTAAAAGGTCATGTTAAAGAAAATGTGAAAGAAAAACGTGTTTAGTTCATAGTCGTGGTTTTACTTACTGTCAGAGGCCCAGAAAGGTGCAATGAAAAAGCAAGGACCCAAGAGGTACAGCCAGATGCCCATACCTGAAGCGCTCGAAACTGCCAAACAAAGGCTCCAAGCCTTGGCCAGCTGCCTAAAGAGGTACACACGAGATAATGAAGCCAGGCGAATAAACCAGCTGTTCACAACACAACCGGCGAAAGTGTACGCTCAGTGACAGGGTAATAACACCAGAGCAGACCCACCAAGGCTGGAGACTGAAAGGTACTGGAAAGGCATATGGGAGAGGGAGGTATCACATGGTGGATCTGAGAGAAGACAACAGCAACCTCCCTGAACAGAATCCAGTCACCATCACAGTGGCAGACATTCAGGAAAGAGTCTCAGGTATGAAAACCTGGACCGCACCAGGCCCTGACATGATCCACGCATATTGGCTAAAGAAGCTCACTGCCTCCACGAGCGCCTGACAGCACCAGCTGCTAAGGGCTGGGACACACCCTGAATGGTTAACCCAAGGGCGTACGATCCTGATCCTGAAGGATCCCTCAAAAGGTGGAGTCCCATCCAACTATCGGCCAATAACCTGTCTCTCTACAACATGGAAGCTCAAGTCAGGCATCATCGTGGCTAAGATAAGTGGGCACATGGATCAATACATGAGCGCAGCACAGAAGGGCATTGGTAAAAACACCAGGGGAGCTAAACGCCAACTCCTGGTTGACCAAACAGTCGTCCGCAACTACAGAACCTGTAAGACCAACCTGTGCACTGCCCGGATTGATTACAAGAAAGCCTACGACTCAATGCATACATGGATCACTGAGTGCTTGGAGCTGTACAATATCAACAGGACTCTAAGAGCCTTCATAGCAATACCTTCATACTCTTGAAGCCAATGGGAAGCCACTTACACAAGTGTCCATCAAATGTGGCATATACCAAGGAGACTCACTGTCCCCACTGCTGCTCTGCATAGGTCTGAACCCCCTCAGCCAAATCATTGTCTGCACTGGCTAACGGGGCCACCATCAGTCACCTCCTGTACATGGATGACATCAGCTGTACACTAAGAGCAAGTGAGACATCGACTCACTGATCCACACCACAAGGATCTACAGCACAGACACTGGAATGTCATTCAGGCTTGAGAAAGGTAGCAGGATGGTGATAAAGAGAGGGAAGGTAGTCCACACAGAGAGGGTCTCACTCCCAGAGGGAACAATAGCAGATGTTGAGGACAGTTACAAGTACCTTGGTATCCCACAAGCAAATGGCAACCTCAAAGCGGCAACAAGGAAAGTGGCTACGGCCAAATACGTGCAAAGAGTGAGACAAGTCCTAAAAAGCCAGCTCAATGGCAAGAACAAAGCACAGGCAATAAACAGGTATGCCCTGCCAGTGATCAGATCCCCTGCAGGAATCATGCACTGGCCAAAGGAGGAGATACAGACCACAGATGTTAAGACACAAAAGCTCCTGATCATGCATGGAGGGTTCCATCCCAAATACAGCACTCTGAGACTGGAAGGAAGGACGCCGGGGACTAGTGAGTGTGGGAACTGTCAGCTTTTCTGGAGGCAGCCTCAAATAGAGTCCAGGAGAGTTGATACAGTTCACAGTAGGTCTCTTTATTGGCTCAAGCAGGTGCAGGTCTTGATTCAGTTGATTCACAGAAGAACGTCTCAAATAAGTACAGCAAAGTAGGCAGCTTTATACTTGACCATCCTGACAAATATTAACTTATTGTATAACTTGTTTTGCAGGAGAATTCACAGTAATATTGATCCAGCTCATGGAATGGTACATGTTATCTGAGTGGTACATGTGATCTGAGTTCAAAAACGCACTTGCTGCCTAGTTGGCTTCTCAAAGTCCAAACATTAACCTCTCTTATATAACCATAGGTGAATGATCAGACTGTGACTTGAGGCAGTGACCAAAAGAGAATTTCAATGAGTCAAGGGACATTGAGTGAACAACTTCTATATTTGCATGATGAAGTAACATGGTTAAAATGAAACGTTAATCAACAAAGAGAATAATTCTTACAGAACCACTGCCCAGGATGAAACATTCACACTCTTTGAGTACATCAAGGACAAAGCCCCGACAGATGAGGTGCTCAGAGAATGTCTCAGACAGTGGGGTCCAGAGGAAGAGGTGCTGGAGGGACCATCATGGCAGGAAAAGCCACTACATGGGGCGTACCACCGGAACATAACTGAAGTGGCTGATATCAAGAAATCCTACCAATGGTTTGAGAGGGCTGGTCTGAAGGACAGCACAGAGGCTCTCATCCTGGCTGCTCAGGAGCAGGACCTGAGCACGCAAGCACCAGACAAGACCCAAAGAGGCTCCTGAGACAGTCCAGCACATAACTGCAGGGTGTAAGATGCTGCAGGGAAAGTATACATGAAGCGACAGAACCAAGTGGCAGGCATCGTGTACAGAAACATCTGTGCAGAGTACGGGCTGGAGATCCCAGGATCACAGGATGGTGATGGCGAACCAACCAGACATAGTGTTGGTGGATAAGAAACAGAGCAGAGCCGTGGTGGTGAACATCACAATACCAAGAGATGGTAATATCAGGAAAAAGGAACATGAGAAACTAGAAAAAATACCAGGGGCTCAAGGAGCAGCTGGAGAGAGCCTGGAAAGTGAGGGCATCAGTGGTGCTTGTGGTGATTGAAGCACTCCGGGATGTAACTCCCAAACTGGAAGAGGCTACAGCAGATACCAGGAAAAACAACAGACATCTCAGTCCAGAAAAGTGCAGTACTGGGAACGGCAAAGATACTGCACAGAACTCTTAGGCTCCTAGGCCTCTGGTAGAGGACCCGAGCTGAATGAGGGTGAGAGACCAACCACCGTGGAAGGTGAGAAACACATATGAGCTAACCAGCGTGGGTCCTTGGGCAAGACCCTTCGTGCTACTGCCCACCTCATACAATGATGAGAGAGAAAGAAACGTATGACATGCCGGCTCAGACGTCGCCCGGCCAAACAAGGTCTGCATCAGGTGCTGGGGAACCAGGGCACCTTGATGAAAAATGGGCTACTGGAACACGGCGGAAATGGGCGAGATGCGAGAACAAGGCTCTGTTGGAATGCTACTACTACAGTAACCCTAGGCAGAGGGGTTACATGAACAGGATGTGGGAGAAATGGTTATTACGATACCCACAGTCTAAGCTAACGACCAAACAACTAGTAGCTCAGTGTTCCAACATCCACAAACGGCAACTGCTATCACAACTAGAGATTGATGAGGTACAACACAAATGCCACGGCAAGGGGGAACCAATGTGCCAGGTCAGAGGGGAGTTGACACCAACTCCCCAACCAGAGATTGGGTACGAAACCCCAATAAGTATCACGCTGAGCGAGGCAGCGACTGACCTGAAAGATAAGATCATGGCCCGAATGAACACAAGGCAACCCCGATGCCGGTTACAGAGGCTATGTGAAGTACCATCTGAAAGTCTCCTAGACGATGTGAATGCAGCACTGACAGTGATCCCTACCACAACAATCACTGAAACCAATGAGCTGATATACACTTCAGCAGCAGTGATCCTAGATGTGTTGGGCTATAAGAGCAACCATGGGAGCCATGCGATACAATACCCACCATGGCAAAGACGGTTAGAGGCTAAAATCAAGGAGGTGCGGAGAGAAGTGAGCCACCTGTCAGAGGCCCAGAAAGGTGCAATGAAAAAGCAAGTGCCCAAGAGGTACAACCAGTTGCCCATACCTGAAGCACTCGAAACTGCCAAACAAAGGCTCCAAGCCTTGGCCAGCCGCCTAAAGAGGTACACACGAGATAACGAGGCCAGACGAATAAACCGGCTGTTCACAACACAACCGGCGAAAGTGTACGCTCAGTGGCAGGGTAATAACACCAGAGCAGACCCACCAAGGCTGGAGACTGAGAGGTACTGGAAAGGCATATGGGAAAGGGAGGCATCACATAACACCGATGCGAACAGTGGCTGGTGGATCTGAGAGAAGACCACAGCAACCTCCCTGAACAGAATCCAGTCACCATCACAGTGGCAGACATCCAGGGAAGAGTCTCAGGTATGAAAAACTGGACCGCACCGGGCCCTGACATGATCCATGCGTACTGGCTAAAGAAGCTCACTGCCCTCCACGAGCGCCTGGCAGCACAGATGAACCAGCTGCTAAGGGATGGGACTCACCCTGAATGGTTAACCCAAGGGCGTACGATCCTGATCCTAAAGGATCCCTCAAAGGGTGCAGCAGTCCCATCCAACTATCGGCCAATAACCTGTCTCTCCACAACATGGAAGCTCATGTCAGGCATCATTGCGGCTAAGATAAGTGGGCACATGAATCAATACATGAGTGCAGCACAGAAGGGTATCGGCAAAAACACCAGGGGAGCCAAACACCAACTCCTGGTTGACCGAACAGTCGCCCGCGACTGCAGAACCCGTAAGACCAACCTGTGCACTGCCTGGATTGATTACAAGAAAGCCTATGACTCAATGCCACACACATGGATCACTGAGTGCTTGAAGCTGTACAATATCAACAGGACTCTAAGGGCGTTCATTGCAAACTCGATGCGGTTGTGGAAAACCACCCTTGAAGCCAAGGGGAAGCCACTTGCACATGTGTCCATCAAATGTGGCATATACCAAGGAGACTCACTGTCCCCACCAGCCAAATAATCGACCGCACTGGCTATGGATACCGACTCAGAAACGGGGCCACCATCAGTCACCTCCTCTACATGGATGACATCAAGCTGTACGCTAAGAGTGAGCGAGACATCGACTCACTGATCCACACCACAAGGATCTACAGTACAGACATTGGGATGTCATTCGGGCTTGAGAAATGTAGCAGGATGGTGACAAAGAGAGGGAAGGTAGTCCACACAGAGGGGGTGTCACTCCCAGAGGGAACAATAGCAGACGTTGAGGACAGTTACAAGTACCTTGGTATCCCACAAGCAAATGGCAACCTCGAAGAGGCAACAAGGAAAGCGGCTACGGCCAAATACCTGCAAAGAGTGAGGCAAGTCCTTAGAAGCCAGCTCAATGGCAAGAACAAGGTGCAGGCAATCAACAGCTACGCCCTGCCAGTGATCAGATACCCTGCAGAGATTGTAAGCTGGCCAAAGGAGGAGATACAGACCACAGATGTTAAGACACGAAAGCTCCTGACCATGCATGGAGGGTTCCATCCCAAATCCAGCACCTTGAGACTGTACGCAGGCCGGAAGGAAGGGGGCCGAGGACTAGTGAGTGTGGGAACCACTGTCCAGGATGAAACATCCAAGCTCCTTGAGTACATCAAGGACAAGGCCCCGGCAGATGAGGTGCTCAGAGAATGTCTCAGACAGTGGGGTCCAGAGGAAGAGGTGCTGGAGGGACCATCATGGCAGGACAAACCCCTACATGGGGCGTACCACCGGAACATAACTGAAGTGGCTGATATCAAGAAATCCTACCAATGGCTTGAGAGGGCTGGTCTGAAGGACAGCACAGAGGCACTGATCCTGGCTGCTCAGGAGCAGGCCCTGGATACTCGAGCAATAGAGGCCCAGATCTACCACACCAGACAAGACCCACGGTGTAGACTGTGCAAAGAGGCTCCTGAGACAGTCCAGCACATAACTGCAGGGTGTAAGATGCTGGTAGGGAAAGCAAACATGGGGCGACATAACCAAGTGGCGGGCATCGTGTACAGAAACATCTGTGCAGAGTACGGGCTGGAGACACCAGGATCAAGGTGGGAAACACCTCCAAAGGTTGTGGAGAACGACTGAGCCAAGATCCTGTGGGACTTAAAGATACAGACTGACAGGATGGTGATGGACCAACCAGACATACTGTTGCTGGATAAGAAACAGAGCAGAGCCGTGGTGGTGGACATCACAATACCAAGAGATGGTAATATCAGGAGAAAGGAACATGAGAAACTAGAGAAATACCAGGGGCTCAAAGAGGAGCTGGAGAGAGCCTGGAAAGTGAAGGCTTCAGTGGTGTCTGGGGTGATTGGAGCACTCGGGGCTGTAACCCCCAAACTGGAAGAGGCTACAACAGATACCAGAAAAAACAACGGACATCTCAGTCCAGAAAAGTGCAGTACTGGAAACAGCAAAGATACTGCACAAAACTCTCAGGCTCCCAGGCCTCTGGTAGAGGACCCGAGCTGAATGAGGGTGAGAGAGACCAACCACTGTGGAAGGTGAGAAACACAATATATATATATATGTGTGTGTTTGTGTGTGTGTGTGTGTATAGATATAGATATAGATGGAGAGAGAGAGAGAGAGAGAGATATATTTTATATTATTTTATTAAATAATATTTAGTTTCAGTTAATGTCAGTTTTCAGAAAATAAAGCTCGTCTAACTCAAACACACTGATAAAAAACAAATGGAGACTGGTGTGACGCAAATCTAAAACAGAAATGCAGAGCTCATGTGAGAACCTTGTGGAGTGAATGTGTTGAAATGCACCCAAAGCCTGAAGCTGTAAGTTTGTGTTTCGTCCAATCAGGAGCTCCGGAGGCAGTATCCATGGAAACAGGAGTAAAGTACAGTCCTGGGTCGCAGGAGGATTTGAGACAGACACGGACCAAGATCCTGTCCAAGACTCAGAGAGAGAGCGAAGAAGAAGAAGGGAGAGGAGAGGAGAAGAACAGAGGGAGAGAGAGAGAGAGAAAGAGAGGGAAGGAGAGGAGAGAGAGACTATCATCCTGTCCAAGACTCAGAGAGAGAGAGAGAAGGAAGGAGAGGAGGGGGAAGGAAGCAAAAAAGAGAAGATTAAGGTTCTCCCTGTGTTACTGTAGAGAGGTGTGTTTAACACACAAATTCGAAATATATATATAAAAACATTCTGTTCCACCCTG
The DNA here is from genome assembly GCF_026225935.1 of Boleophthalmus pectinirostris. Classification (NCBI taxonomy): domain Eukaryota; kingdom Metazoa; phylum Chordata; class Actinopteri; order Gobiiformes; family Gobiidae; genus Boleophthalmus; species Boleophthalmus pectinirostris. The sequence continues at coordinate 20,887,037 of NW_026571299.1, read as the reverse complement.
TGATGTCATGTGCTACAAGAGCTGCAGTGAGTATTCAAACTCCACACACTTTCACTTGCCTTGGAATTGCAGATCTTTACATAAGAAAAAGTGGAGTGTTAAAACTGACTTTCATAGAATCATTTTGAACATTTTCTCAGGGTCTCTATGAGTCCAGTCTGTTCGAGAGTTAATTTAACATTTTTGGAAATGTTAATGAAGTAACACGAACCAAAGTTCCAGTTTAACCTTAAAATCAAGAGTTAAATTTAAGTTTTGAGAGTAAACAGATAACACTTTGTAGGGTTATCCTGATTCATCTAAACAACACACAGAGGTGTTTTATTTTTATACTTTATTTGAGTTAATTTAAGATTAGAAATTATGAACAAAACTGGTTTAAACTGGTCTTCTCTTGCAGGAGTTTGTAGTGGTGGGTAGGAGGAGCCAAATTAACACTAAGAGAAGTTGAATTAACTTCAACCAGATCAACTCTGGCAAATAACCCCCAACTCCAACACACATTACATAGTTATAGTTAAAATAGTTACAATAGTAATTGTTAAAATAACTCTTTTTGTGTTAAAACAACAATATTTTACCCTGAAATTTCAACCCTCCAGTTTTTGCTTTGAACTGAACTAAAGGTAAAAGGACATCACAAGTACATGACATCACAAGGTGGAACAGAGCATTTGGAGCTTTGGAGATGTAGACAGACTAATAATAAAGAGTTACTCCAACATGTGTGAATGAAACAAACACAACTCTAAGTGTTTTTGAGGAGGAAACAACATTCTAACTTGGGTTAACAGTCACAAGAGTCAGTTTCATGTAATATTGGACTTTAAAAGTGATGTGAAAGGTAAAATTCATGATTCGGGTTATATCCGTGGTACAGTGTCTATCTGAATCTTACGTAATGGTTTGTGAAGCAAATGTCGTGACAGTGAATGTTGGAGCGTTAAAGTGTACCAGGTCAGGGCGGTATACAGAGCACATACATGAGGCCTACATCCACACAAACGCCAGGATATAGGTCTGCTACAATGGAGATGTAAACGAGGATAAGAGGAACGCGGCATGGACAGACGGGGCCGCCATCTTGGGAAGGGCGGTGGGAACGATCCTTATCTGGACTTGAAGTGTGTCACCAACAGAAGCTTAAGCTGCAAGACAAAGACACAGAGGGAGATAAGGGAATGGGAAGGCATCTGACACACAGGGATATAGGAGGATGTGAGGGCATCTGACAGTCTGACCATTCACCATTCAAAAGTTATGTGCATGATGCTGTTGTGCCAGAGGTTCCACAGTGGCTTTAATGAAAACTGTTGTGTTCTCACTGAAAAAAAACATAATTCTGTGAGAACTACAACTTATTTAACAGCAATGGACAAAATGTATTTATTGTACTGATGTAGTGGAAGTATTGTTGTGACGGAGCAGGCCCGTCCCTAAGAACGCCGTCCCTGGGGAGAGCACGTGAAGACGCGCGCGCCCGTTTCCTTATCCACTGTGCTCCACGTGCCAAACCATTTCTCACCAAACCACTTAATAAAATACATTTTCTGAATTTTCACAGTAATACATAAAAAGGGAAGAGATCCACAGCAGTGCGGTAACTATAGACCTATTTCACTTGGAAATGTAGATGGAAGATCCTCACAGAAATTCTTTCAAATACTTTGGAGAAAATACTTCCTACATTCATACATCCAGATCAAGTAGTCTTTGTTAAGGGGCATTCCTCTGCAGACAACTAAAGAAGGCTCCTTCATATTATACATAAATCTAAAAATGACCCTAACCCTGTCATGGCCTTCTCCTTAGATGCGGAAAAGGCCTTCGATAGGGTTGAATGGGGCTACCTAATATACACAATGAAGAAATTTGGATTCGGACCTGCATTTCTTACCTGGATTAATTTACATCACAAAAATATTACTGCCTCTGTTTTAAGCAACGGGATCTCTTCCCCCCACTTCCGTCTCTTCAGAGGCACAAAACAGGGCCAGCTCTCTCCCCTCATGTTTGCTATCGCCTTAGAACCACTAGCTATTGCAATCAGAAACAATCCAAACATTAAAGGGATACATGCTGGCCATGATGAACACAAAATATTCCTCTATGCTGATGATCTTGTCTCACCCAATCCCACTGCTACCATCCCTCTCATAATTTCACTGATGAATAATTTCTCTAAAATCTCTGGGTACAAAATCAACTGGTCTAAATCAGAGGTAATGCCAATCTCAGCAACAGCAGCTCATATGTCCAGTATTCAATGGCCATTTCGATGGGTACCAAATGACATGACATATCTGGGAATTAAACTTACAAAAGATCTTGAGGAAATAATGCAACTTAACCTAGAACCAGTTATCCAAAATATTAAACTCCCCTTAAGCAACTGGAATAAATTGTTCATCTCCCTAATAGGAAGAATTAACCTGATTAAAATGATAATCACCCCTAAGATAATTTTTTTAATATTATATGTTTCCCCTTAGTCTTCCAAAATGACTACTGAAAGAATATAACTCAACTGCTGAAAAATTTGTATGGAGAGGGAAAAAGCCCTTGGTTAATCACTCTAAATTATACTCTGCTAAAGAACAAGGTGGGCTCTCCTTACCCAACATGGAATTGTAGCAATACTCTTTCTCACTTGTTCAATTACCTAAATGCAACCTACCTAAGAATCAAGCCCCCGTGTGGGTAAAAATCGAAAGGGAAATTTAAAACCCGTTTCAAACAGATACTTTTGTTTCACAAACAGGTAGACCATGGCCCACTCATAACCCCATACTAGATTTTACCAAACAAAGTTGGTCTAAAGCACATAGCATTACAAAAAGTACCCATATTCTAACAGCAGATAGTTCTATATGGTTCAATTCTAAAATAACTATAGGAAGGAAACCAATCTGTTGGCCACGATGGGCAGAGGCAGGAATTGTCCACCTTGGAAATCTTTACCAGGATGGCTGCATGGTAGAATTTGAGCATTTGAAAGAGCATTACAAGCTACCAAATCAAGACTTTTATAAATAAAAGTTCAAGCAGACACTCAAGCAAATGCTGCAGCGGTTCATCGATGACACTGGGAAGGACTGGGACCGCTGGCTGCCTTTCCTCTTGTTCGCATACAGGGAAGTGCCACAAGCATCCACTTGCTTCTCACCTTTTGAACTGCTGTAAGGGTGAGATGTCCAAGGTCCACTGGACTTACTCCGCAAGACTTGGGGGGCTCCATCCACCCCTGAGCCTCGCAAAGGGATTGTACAGTTTGTCCTGGAAATGCGGGACCGACTGGCAGCAGGCCCAGAAAACATAGAAAGCCTGATACGACTGGCAGGCCCAACACCGTGGCTTCAGACCTGGTGAGAGGGTCCTGCTGTTACTTCCATCCTCCTCCAATAAGCTGCTGGCTAAGTGGCAGGGGCCCTACACTGTCGTCTGGAAAATGGGTCCAGTCACTTATGAGATTCTTCATCCTGTAAAGAAAAGACAAAAACAGACTAACCACGAGAACTTGCTGAAGCTGTGGAAAGAACAGGCCACCCCAGTTTCCATTCTAACTGCCCAGAGAGAGGACTTGGGAAAGGAGGAGGAAGAAGAGGAGGTAGGCACCACTCTAGAGACTCTGACCAGCACTGTTCCACCATCACTTGATCACCTGACACCTGAGCAAGTTGCAAGTGTTCTTTGGGTTTTCCAGGAGGTTCCCTCTCTGTTTGCACCCATACCTGGAAAGACCACCCTGGTGGAGTATGCCCAGAATCGACGAGGTACTGGAACGAATTGGAGCAGCATGGTACATCATTACACTGGATCCCTATAAGGGATACTGGCAGGTCCCGCTGCAGGAGGCCTCCCATCCATACACCACCTTCCGGACCCCAGCAGTTCACAGTCATGCCATTTGGGCTGCATGGGGCTCCAGCAACATTCCAGCATTTGATGGACAAGATCCTGGCCGGCTGTGCAGCCTGCCTCGATGATGTCGTGGTGTTCAGTTCCACCTGGGAGGAGCATCTGCAACAACTGTCCTGGGGAAGATTGCGCAAGCTGGACTAACTCTGAACCCGTCTGAATGCGAGTGGGCCCGAGAAGAGACAAGATACCTTGGGTACCAGATGGGACGGGAAGAAGTTCGCCCCCAGGTGGACAAAGTTGAGGCCATCATGAACTGTTCACGTCCAGGCACGAAAAAAGAGGTCCGCTCCTTCCTTGACCTCACTGCATGGTATCGGCGGTTTGTGCCCCAGTACGCCACGATTGCTGCTCCTCTCACAGCCCTCACCATGAAGAACCAGCAAAATCCTGTGAACTGGACAGAGGAATGTGAGCAGGCCTTCAGCACCCTTAAGACCATCCTGCGCTCTTCCCCAGTTCTGAATAGCCCAGATTTCACAAAGAGGTCCCGGGTACAAGTGGATGCATCCACAGGTGGCCTGGGAGCAGTGCTGGTTCAAGGAGAACCTGGAGAGGAATGCCCCATCCTGTACCTCAGTCAGAAACTGCAGCCAAGGGAAACCAGATATTCAGCCATTGAAAAGAAGGGCTTGCCATCAGATGGGCACTGGATAGCCTCTGTTATTATCTCCTTGGCCAAGAGTTTGACCTAGAGACTGATCACAGGGCTCTCACTTGGATCGAGTCCATGAAGGACCATAACAGCCGACTTACCCGCTGGTATCTCGCGCTCCAACCTTTCAAGTTTGTCATCCGGCACAGGGCAGGAAAGACAAATGTTGTTGCGGACTACCTTTCAAGGTTGCCCCACAGTGCCAACCTTCCAGAGGGGAGGGATGATGTGATGAAGCAAACCGTCCCTAAGAACACCGTCCCTGGGGAGAGCATGTGAAGACGCGTGCGCCCGTTTCCTTATCCACTGTGCACTGCATGCTGAACCATTTCTCAATAAACCACTTATTAAAATACATTTTCTTAACCTCTCCTGTGTGTCTTGCCGCGACTAAGGGTGCATACAAAGAAGCGCTTGTTCTGTAAAATATAAAACACGCTAAACCAGTTCATTCACTTACCCTCACACCGCCGCCTTTCGCCCTCCTCTCGTGGTGAGTTCTGGCAAACCCAGACACAATCGCGCCAGTATCTTAAATCCTTCCGTTGCGCGGATTCCGGTGAAATGTTAAATGAGACCTGTTCATTCTATAAGCAAGGTATTGCAGGTATATAACTGTTGGTACATGAAACATTAGCCATTTAATTGTAGACGGCGAAAACGGCATAAATAATGTTTATTGAGGGATTATGTAATGTGGGAGGGGCAAACGGGGATATATAGGTGTGCTCTGCAGCTCTGCCATCAGTTTTGACCGGGTTACAGTGGAGATAACGTGCGCTGAGAGAGCCAGAGTAAGAGCAAGAGAGTGAGAGAACGCTGAACGACTTCAAGGGGAAGTCTCACAAAAACTCATTTTTGTTTGTTTGCCTCAGACTTGAACTTTTTTACCACTGAACCACTGTAAATATTTTTTCACTCACGTTTGGCACTTTTTATTTGTTTTGCACTGTTGGTGAGCACAATAAAGCACCCAAAAACGCATTTCCTGACTAAGCCTGTTTTTCTGGATGAATCCCATCTCAATTGTGTTTACATAGTATTTATTTATTTATTTCATCACAGCAATGCAATTATTTTTGACAATATTTAATTTGACTTTACTTCATATTTTAATTTATTTACATAAATATGACTTCTAACTTGATCATCTCCTGAGAGCAGAGATCAGGTTTAGATGAGCTCATAAGGCCACAGCCTGTGACAATTAAGGAATGTTTATGTTTGACACTAAAGAATTACACATCACTTATTATATGTTACACAAACACACCCTTTTTAAACTTTTAACCCTGTTATAGTGTTGTCTTCTCTTCAGAAACATGCTTGAAGTTGTATTGTTTCATTCACACATTTCATTAATCCATTAACCCAAAGTCGCCAAAACAGCTCCGTTTGTATTTTGCCTGGATTGCTGGTTAAAAGGTAAAACTTCTCCTACACAAAAGAGACAACAGAGTCATGTGGAAGTGACACACAGTGTGGACACACAAAGGACAAGTTTGTGTCCTTTACTAACACCTAAAGAGACAGAGACGAGGAGAGAGACAGACAGAGACAGAGAGAGAGTGAGCGAGGAGAAGAGAGGAGGAGAGACAGGAGGAAGAGGGGATGGGAGAGGAGGAGGGAGGGGAAGAGAACAGAGAGGGAAAGAGAGCAAGAGAGAGAGAGAAGGAAATGAACAGGTTAGACAGTGCACCAAAAGAAGAAGCAGAGAGAGAGACAAAAGAGGCAAATAAGAAGAGTTGAGGTGAGAGGAGAGAGGGACCAAGAGGAGAGAGAGAGAGAGAGGGAGAGGGAGAGGGGGAGTATGTGGTTGGTATTCCGAGGCGCTCTCACGCTCTTGTTGGTTGGTGCAAAGTGGACAGAGCACAAGAATTTCAATGTTTCTCAAAAGCCTGAGCTGCTGTGAGGCTCAAACACAACACAAACATGCACCGTCCACCAGGGGGCAGGGCTGAGGCCACCACCAGGTGTCCTGCCCAATGACACAACAGCACAACACCACATTTAGCAGGGTCAGATCTGAAGGCTGTGGGAATGCCTGTCATGCCACAGGTCAGATCTGTGGAGTGGCAGCTTTATTCACAGTAAGAAAAACAAAACAAAAAACACCTGTAATTGAATAAATGACAAATAAATAAGTTTAATTCCATACAGTGGAACATCCCAGGCAAAGCAAAAACATCTCCACAGGTGGCATACCCTCCACCAAGAAATTTGCATAGTGTATCTTTAAAGGCCCCGCAACATCCAGAGACTTAAGATACTAGAGACGGAGCTCTTCCACCCCCACAGTCTTGCCACCAAGGAGCTTGGTCCACCGTTACCCATCAGCTGCCTCAGGAGTCCCATGAGCCAACAAGGCCCGATAGGACTCCTTCTTCAGCCTGATGGCATCCGTTACTTCCAGTGTCCACCACCGGGTTCGGGGATTGCCGCCGCGACAGGCACCACAGACCTTATGCCCACAGCTCCGAGTTCAGTTGACACCTCTGCCCCTCTCTGCACCCAAGACAAACGGCCGGAGGTCAGATGACATGACTACAGAGTCGATCATCGACCTCCGGCCTAGGGCATCCTGGTGCCACGCGCACTTATGGACACCCTTGTGGTCGAACATGGTGTTCGTTATGGACAAACTGTGACTAGCCTAGAAGTCCAATAACAGAACACCGCTCGGGTTCAGATCAGGGAGGCCATTCCTCCCAATCACTCCTCCCCACAGTGTCACTGTCATTGCCCACGTGGGCCTTGAAGTCCCCCAGTAGAACAACGGAGTCCCCCGGTCGGTGCATTGTGTAGTACCCCTCCCAGGGACTAAAAGAAAGCCGGGTACTCTACACTGCTGTTCGGCACGTAGGCCGATACTACAGTGAGAGACCTGTCCCTGACTCGTAGGTGCAGGGGTGAACGAGAGCTGTGGGGCAATGAGGCCCACACCAGCCTGCCGCCGCACCCTGCGGCCAACGTCAGAGAAATGGAGAGTCCAGCCCCTCTCAAGGAGTTGGGTTCCAGAGCCCAAACTCTGCGTGGAGGTGAGGCCAACTATATCCAGTCGGTAACGCTTAACATCCCGCACAAGCTCAGGCTCCTTCCCCCCCAACGTGGTGACATTCCATGTCCCCAGAGCTAGTCTCCATGCCTGGAGATCTGGTTGTTGAGGCCCCTGCCTTCGACTGCCACCCAGATCTCTTTGCACCGGCCCCATATGGCTCCTCCAGCAGGTGGTGGGCCCACAGAAGGGCAGCCCCATGTAGCTCATTCGGGCTGTGCCCAGCCGGGCCCCGTGGGTGAAGGTTTGGCTACCAGACACTCACCGTCGAGCACCCATCCCAGGCCTGGCTCCAGGGTGGGGCCCTGGTAACACCATTCCGGGCGATGTAACTGGCTCCATATGTCACTCATCATAAAGGGATTCTGAACTGTTCTTCTTCTGACCCGTCCCCCAGGACCTGTTTGCCTTGGGTGACCCTATCAGGGGCATGAAGCCCTCGACAACATAGCTCCCGGGATCATTTGAGCACTCAAACAGCTCCACCAGGATAAGGTGATGGTTCAACACCTGGCTGAAGTTACTAAAGTGGCTGGCAAGCTCCTGGGTGGCAAGGCTCCGGGGGTGGATGAGATCCGTCCTGAGTATCTTAAGTCTCTGGATGTTGTGGGGCTGTCTTGGAAGACACTCCTCTTCAACATCGCGTGGTGGTTGGGGACAGTACCTCTGGACTGGCAAACCGGGGTGGTGTTCCCTCTGTATAAGAAGGGGGACCGGGGGGTGTGTTCCAACTACAGGGGAATCACACTCCTCAGCCTTCCCGATAAGGTCTATGCCAGGGTACTGGAGAGGAGAATCCAGCTGCTAGCCGAACCTCAGATCCAGGAGGAGCAGTGTGGTTTTCGTCCTCTACACTCTCCATCGGGTGCTTGAGGGTTCATGGGAGTTTGCCCAACCAGTCCACATGTGCTTTGTGGATCTGGAGAAGGCGTTCATTGTCCTGTGGGGGTCTCTGGGAGTATGGGGTTCGGGGCCCTTTGCTAAGGGCTGTTCAGTCCCTGTACGAACGGAGCAGGAGCTGTGTTCATTGCCGGCAGTAAGTTAAACCTGTTCCCGCTGCCCTTTGTCACCGGTTTTGTTCATTGTATTTATGGACAGAATTTCTAGGCGCAGTCAGGGGCCAGAGGTGGTCTGGTTTGGGGACCACAGGATCTCATCTCTGCTGTTTGCAGATGATGTTGTCTTGTTGGCTTCATCGAACCTGCAGTGTGTGGACACGACTCAGTGGAATATGAGTGTTCTTTCTGTGACAGAGGGATATTGTACTAATGGTGAGTCTGTTCTGCGCTTTTATCGTGTTAGAGATGGTTCACGTTAAATTTTTTGAGAAATTATACGTCTGCAGGTTATACACACAGACCGTATATATGAATGGACAGATATCGTCGACCCCTAGCGTTTTAGCAGTGAATTACTTCGCGGTGCACAGACCTCGACGGAGATCCAAAAAATCAAAAATGACGGCGACAAGACGACGGCAACAGTGCGCATTGAGTCAATGCAGAACTATACTTCACCCTTTAGAGATAGGGTGAGGCGCTCAGCTACACGGGAGGAGCTCAGAGTAGAGCCGCTGCTCCTCCACGTCGAGAGGAGCCAGTTGAGGTGGCTCGGGCATCTGTTCCGGATGCCTCCTGGGCGCCTCCCTCGGGAGTTGTTCTGGGCATGTCCCACTGGGAGGAGGCCCCGGGGAAGACCCAGGACACGCTGGAGGGACTATGTCTCTGGCCTGGGAACGCCTCGGGGTTCCCCTGGAGGAGCTGGAGGAAGTGTCTGGGGTGAGGAAAGTCTGGGAGTCCCTGCTTAGACTGCTGCCCCCACGACCCGACCCCGGATAAGCGGAAGAAAATGGATGGATGGATCTTTAGGCCTATCTAAATACAAACAAATTTTATTAAATTACAAATGTATTAAAATAATCACATGCAATGCTTTTGTTAAGATACAAGTAAAAGTTTAAGAGGGTGGATCAGCCACCTAGACATGTTATTGCTTTGCCTGAAATGTTCCACAGTATGGCATTAAACTTATTTACTGAGCTAAGCAGGTGACATCACAAGGCCAAGTTACAGGTTAGCTCTGTGGAGAGGTGACTCTACCCACAATAAGAACTTTTGAACCACAAAAACCCAGAGAATAAATGTTTGATAATTATGATTTTTGTCAGTCAAAGTCACAAAGGAGATAAGCAGGTAAAGTACACACCACCAGTAAAGTGATATAGTATACCTTTGAATCCAAATGAACAATGCACCTGGTCCCAGAGTGTCAGGACAGTCACAGGAGTGTGTGTGCGACAGGGATGGTGGTGGAACTCTGTGCTATGTTGTTGTCAGTGTTCAGGTCATACAGTACGTGTAGTACACATGTAGTAGTTACACTTCCAGATGGAGGCAAGAGACATTTATTACACTGGACTTTGTCATGAAATGACATTACAAAAATTTGCATTTAATGCACCCATCTCCACGATCCTCTGTGTGGAGCACTGATCTGTGGTCCTCCACTTGGAATATGTTTCAACATGTGGCCCTCAGTGAAAGGTTTGGACACCCCTGTTCAAGGTTTTAATTCCAAATATGTCAGCTAATAACCAAAGACCAAAAAGTCTTTCATACATTTAAAAATCTAGATAATGTTGGAAAATAGTGAACAACTATACAACTTTATAGTATCAAGGCCTTCTGTGCTACTGGGAAGCTTATTAAAGATCCTAAAACGCAAGACTCTTGTGAGCTTTTAGCCATCTTATAATGTTGTTACCTCCTCAGAAACAGACCTGGAGTTATGTTTTGTTTCGTTCACACGTTTGACTCTTCATTATTACTTAAACATGTGTGGATGAAACTCATAATGCTCTGTTCCACCTTATGAGGTCATGAAACTTTAGTTTTCATGTTAACAGTTCCTTGACCCATTTGTTTTGTAGAGATCAGTAATTCCAGTGTACGGAGAGTAAAAACACAGTGGAGTACTTCCTGTAATACCATATGACATCACAAGGTGGAACAGAGTGTTTCTATGATTATTAAAGGTCCTACATATTATGCAAAATGAACTCTTTTGAGCTTTTAGCCATGTGTTTTACCTCATCAAAACAGACCTGCAGTTGTGTTTTGTTTTCATCACACGTGTTTGAGTAATGTTTTATCATTAGTCTGTCTACATCTCCAAAGCTCAAAATGTTCTGTTCCACTTTGTGATGTGATGAAACTGTAGTTTTCATGTTACCAGAACTTTTTCCCTTTAGTTCCATAGAGATTGTTAATTCCACATCTGAAATAATCCAAATGATTCTAGTGATGATGTGTGCATATTACCACTTCATGCTTCACTGTTGTGCATTACACATGTGTGAATGAAACACAACTCCAGGTGTGTGTGGGATGAGGAAACGACACTATAACACAGATCATAAAATAGTGTAATATGAGCGTAATATTAATATCTCTTTGAACTTTAGCGGTCCCGTCTGTCTGAAGTACCATGGTCCTGTATGTGTTGTGATGTCATATGTGCTGTAGTGTTCGTAGTATGTGGCTGTGGCTGTATCCTGGTCTGACCCGGCTCCTGCGCTCTGATTGGCTTCTGGCTCATAAAGAGCTCACACAGAGACGAGGGAGGAGAGGGGAATCTACACAAACACAAGGTTACCTAAAGGTGCACTGTGCGACTTTTCTGCTGTTTCCATGGAGATGTTATTGCTTTTTTTATTGCCTGCACAGTTCCTAGTGGAAGTGTCTTTCTATCTTGCATTTGACCTGTAAATGAAATGACCCATATCCCTGTGTGTCAGATGCCCTCCCCTCCTCCTGTCCCTGTGTGCCTATGTATGACGTATATATCTGCTGCTGTGTTCTTGGGCAGGACACTTCACCCTCCATGCTTGTGTCTGAATGTGGTGTGTATAGTGCTGGCGCTGGCGGTGGCACAAACTGACCGCCACATTTCTGTAAACCAGCCCCAAGACAGATGTGGCTAGCGCTGTGTTTCAGACATCACATTCTATAGAGCAGTCATATTAAACATACAGCGAGGCAGCTTCAATTCAACTTGTGCATTTTAGAATCAGTGAGTTTTAGAATCTAATTACTATTTCTAATTAATCAGGTTCAACACTTGTGGATTAACCCTTTGGATATTTGCTACACAGCAAAAAGTGGAGTGTTCAAATTGACTCTCACAGATTCAATTTTTACATTTTCTCAGGGTTTATATGAGTCCAATCTGTTCTAGAGTTAATTTCACATTTTTGAAAATGTTAATTAAGTAACACTGGACCAAAGTTCCTGTTTAAACCTGAAATCTAGAGTTATATTAATGTTTTGAGAGTAATCGGAAAACACTTTGTAGGGTTATCATGAAGAACACACAGAGATGTTTTATTTTTACACTTAATTTTAATTAATTTAAGATGAAATTATGAACAAAACTGGTTCAAAATGGTCTTCTCTTGTGAGAATTTTAAGTGGTGGGTGGCAGGAGAACACTAAGGGAAGTTGAATTAACTTGAACCATATGAACTCTGGTAAATAACTCCAACTCCAACACACATTAACTTTCAAACTGTTAAAATAACACATTTTGTGTAAAAACCGACTCTGAAATATGTTACCTTGAAATTTTAACCCTCCAGTTTTTGCTGTGTATGAAGTACAGTGTAATCGTGTAAGCCTCCATCTGGGACTATGTCATCGCTACATTATAGAATCTGAAAACCTCTAACTGCATTCATTTTATTTTTAAACTTAAACTCCGCAAACATTTCCTGCATCCTAATTTGCTGTTTGGCATCACATGACCCGCTCTGAAGCATGAATGAGCGCGTGTAAAGGTGTTTAGTATCACCATTGTTTGGACTGTTACATAATTTAAAGGCAATTTAACTGTGGCCTGTTGTGAATTATTAAGGACTTAAACTGCAGGCAAAGAAGCAGCGTCCAACTGAACACAGGCACAAGACACACAGGACTTTTACTCTTATCATGTCATTTGAATGTTTTGAGAATTAAGACGTACCATAACTGCACCATGACTGTGAAGCTTCTGCTACTGGGATTAAAACATATTTAATTATACGTATACAAAGAACATGTTTTGCTAATTTAAAAAAGTAAGTAAAATTGTTGGCAACCAGGTGCCTGACCCTGCAAAACTGTATGTCCTAGAAATATATCCGGACAACTTTACTTTCAGCTTTAAAAGTAAGACTCTGGTCAGCTTTGGCTTCCTGCAGGTCAGGACGATGTCTGCTTTATCATGGAAAGAGTCTGAAGTTTCTTCTGAATGTCCTGAATAAGAGAAATGACACTATGTTATGACAGTATGAACACCATGAAAGGATGAATCTAGAGATGTGTAATTTAGTTATTACTTTAATATTTATTCCTTGTTTTAATCATTCTTATTATTTCTATCTCTGTCCCATTGACAGAACAGAAATGAGCCTGCCCTGAATGTGTTTAGAATGATGTTGAGTTGTATCAGAACAAGTGTAAGAGCACATAGACTAGTATACACACATGGACCAACATGAACCTACTGCACCACTGACCATTACACACATATAACACACATGGAATAGAAAAGAAAGTTGTACATTTAATGTTAAAAATCACTGTATATTGCCTAAATATATAGTGTTTTTAGTGTAGTTATTATTTACTGTATTGTCCTTGTTGGGAAATGTGTCCTGTGCATTTGACCCGCCCTTCAGCGTCTCTGGGTTAAACCTGTCAGCAGCAGTGAGACTCATGAGCTGCTCTTGGTCTGGATGAGCTTAGGTAGGATTTCACCTTTGCCCAGGGAATCAAACCCAGAACCTTCTTGGTTGATACATGTATGTTGCGTAACACTGTCCTGCATTTGAGGATTGACAGTTCAGGACATTTCTGTAGAAAGAAATACAAATAAAACAAACATTGTTAAAAGACATGTTGTGTTGTGGAGGCCTGTATGAAGAGGCTGCGGTCTGTAGCTTTGAACACAAGTCAACAGAGCTGCTTTTCTTAACAAGCTGCTTTAGATCAGTCTTACACCAGAAAGAAAGAGACGAGATGCAGTCAAACCAAACAGGACCTTTTCAGATTCTAATGTGATGATGTCATAGTCCCAGACGGGGCAGAGACCGTTTGCGCCTCCTAAATATTGTATTTTGCCATGAAATATCCAAAAGGTAAACTCACTGGAACATTTCTGCAGTGACTGGAGGAATGAACTCACTGTTTTACAAAAAGAAATCACCATTTGAACAATATTCATGTTTATTTCTTACAGATTTGTGAATCATACACATTTGGGCCTGAGCCAATCACAGACGTAGGACAGAGGAGCTGACCAATGGCATGACTCGATGTAGGTCACATGATTAATTGAGTGGTTTCAGTTTGAGCCCGGGGCCCAAATGCTTTGAGCACTGTGTCCCCATGGTAACTTCTAGGATCATTGAAAGGTCATTCGAGCCTGTGGCAGATCAGACAGCGCAGTACGCTAAAGTTTGCATCATTATATCGAAGATGGCTAAATGTACTTCCTGGTTGGCACAAGCAGCAGAGGAAATTCCATAACTGTTACCTAGCAACCATAATGTTAATCAGGGCCAAAACACAATATATGATTAGAGGAATAAAGAGAAATAACAACACCTTTGTTTAGTTGAATGAGGGTTTCAAGAGTGTAAAGTGCATTTGGATGGTGTTTTGTGTGTTGATGACTCAGGTTTATGAGAAGATATGACGTTCTTCAGCGTTTGTCCTCACGCTGTCACTGGACTGATATCAAACTATGAGCAATATTTCATTCTTTCAACCTCTCCGCGGGAAAGAGGAGGAAACTCACCCAGACACAGACACAGGGAGAACATGCAAACTCCACAAAGAGAGACAAAGAGAGAGAGAGAGAGAGGGAGAGAGAGAGGGAGAGAGAGAGGGAAGGAAGGATGGGAATGTTGTTGCTATAGAAACCATCTGGTGCTCTGCTGTTTGCTCTCTCTATCTCTATCTCTCTCTCCTTATAATCGCTCTCCCATTCTTCCCCCTTCTCTCACTCTGTCTCTATCCCTTCCTCCATCCCTCTCTCCCCTTTTCTCTTCTCTTTCGCTCCTTCTCTACTTTCTCTCTCAGTCTATCTCCTTCTGTTTCTCCATCACTCTCTTCTCCCTCGCTCTCCACTTTCATCTGATCTGTCCCTTGCTCCTCTCTTCCCTCTTATCAAGTGTCCTTTTATCCAATCTGCATCCTCCTCTCCTTCTGTCCCTCCTCCCTCTCTCTCTTTTTCTTACCCCCTTCTCCCTCTCTTTCTCTACCTCCCTGTCTGCACTGCTCCCTCCATCTTTTTACCTTCTTCCCTAGCTTATGCGCTTACATTTTTGGTTTAGTTTTTCTTTTAGAGCAGAACAGATTTGTTTTCTGAGTCAGATTTGAGATCAGCAGAAGTGTGTGTAGAATGTACTATGACGTCATTGAATTGTGACTAAAATAGTTGTTTATGTTGCACCAGGAGAAACCAGATACCTCCAGTGGTCCCCTTCACACCCACGCCCCTGAACCCTGTTCTCTGTCCTTCACTTGTGTTTACTGCAAAAACACTTTCAAAACAACATGTCTATAGAGTTCTCTGTGTGTATGTTTCACACACACAGTGTTGGGAAGGTTACTTTTAAAATGTATTCCCCTATAGATTACAGATGGCACACACCAAAATGTAGTTTGTAACGTAATCCATTAAATTACTTAAAGTGAGTAACGTAATCTGAATACTTTGGATTACTTGATTTGCTGTAGAGAAGCAAAGACGAGGATATCTTCACATAAGATGTTTTATCTGCTAAAAGAAAATAAAAAGCCCAGACTTTACTTAACTGTAAAGTCTATTATTGATAGAAGAGGAGACACGTCCTGGTTTAGTCCTGTTAAATCCTGTTTTAGTCCTGGTTTAGACCTGATTTTAGACCTGGTTTTAGACCTGGTTTAGACCTGGTTTAGACCTGGTTTAGATTTAGTTTAGACCTGGTTTAGTTTCCGGCAATGAGTGGAATTACCGAAAAAAAAAAAAAAGAAAAGAAAAAAGGGGATTTAGCCCAAAATGTGAAAACGGGAAAACAGGAAAATACCTCCATGTAATCCATTTATTTCAGCAAAGTGACTGTAATCCAATTACCACTCAGTGAAACAGTAACTGTAACTGAATACCGTTACTCATAATTTGTACTCTGATTACGTAACTCCGGTACATGTAATCTGTTACTCCCCAACACTGCACACACAGGGGTCAGTCTGCCCCTCCAGCACATCTCATCAAAACAAACGTGTTCGTCCAATCATAATCATCTACCTTTTGTTTTTATATATATAGATATGAGCACGGTCAGCCTGACGTCAGTCTTCGTCTCTGGTGGTTTAAACCAAAGCAGCTTTTACCACCAGCTCCAAATATTTGGATAGAGATTAAATATTATGGATTTTATTTTCCAAACTCTTCCATGTGACGTGATCCTTGGTCATTCTGTCCAAACAGAAGAATAGTGCTCTGTGTGCCACCTGTCCCACAGCCAAATCTCAGGCAAAAATACCCACATTCAAACAAGGCTGGAATCATGTGAACTGTGGATATATGCAAAGAGACAGGCCAGGGCAAGGGGAAAAACATTTATTTTATATGGAAAGAGAAAGAAGGAAGAGAGAGAGGGAGGATAGAGAGAGAGGTAAAGAGATGAGAGTCAGAGAGGAGAGAGAGAGGGAGGATAGAGAGAGGAGAAAGAGACAGTGAATCTGGAGCCAGGCTCTATATCAGGAATAGGATTTTTTAACAGACAAAATAGAGAAATACAAACCCCAGGATCATGTGTCGAGGGTTAATACAAACATTAAAGACCAAAATGATGAGGCTCACAGCAGCAGGTACAGAGAGAGGAGCCACAATATTCCAATGGAAGTCAATGGGAGAGTCAGAAGGAGCTGGAAGAGC
This sequence comes from Boleophthalmus pectinirostris, assembly GCF_026225935.1. Lineage (NCBI taxonomy): Eukaryota > Metazoa > Chordata > Actinopteri > Gobiiformes > Gobiidae > Boleophthalmus > Boleophthalmus pectinirostris. The sequence goes on along the minus strand of NW_026571299.1, from coordinate 20,870,445 downwards.
CATAAGTGAACTTCCTGTTTGGAATGAGGTGGCGAGTGAGTTAGTTTTCATTTATACAGGCTATGGGTAGATTTTTATTTTTTAATTTTTTAAATTTTTGTAAACTGATGAAAATGTCAAGACATTTTAGTGTTTTTGTTATTGATTTTCCCCAACATGGCAACACACAGCATTATTTGTGTGTGTGTTTGTTTTTTTGTAGTGAATATCAAGACTTCCCTCTCCCCAGACACCTCGTCATCCAGCCTAAAGCCACGAGGCTCCTGGTGCACTGCTGCTCAAATGAAGCTTTTTATCATCTAAATAAAGACTTCCCTCTCCCCAGACACCTCCTCCGGGTGCTGTGTACAGAAGAGGGAGAGGAGGAGGAAAGGGGGAGAGGTGGAGGAAAAAGAGAGTAGGGAAAGGAGGAGGAGGAAGAGGAGGATGAAGAGAAAATGAGGCGGAAGAGGAGGAGCAGAGGAGGTGAAAGAAGAGAAGCGGAAGAGGAGGAGGACGGAGAGCAGCCATCTTGATGCCCTCCTGACCTTTGTAGAGGTGTCATGTGATGTGGTCATGTGACCACATTTTCTCATGCTCCACTAACATAAACCTTATATAAGAATGAGTACTAACATGAGCACAAGTGCAAGCACTGACACAAGCACTGACACGAGCACGAGCACGGCACGAGCACGAGCACCGACACGAGCACGAGCACTGGAAACACATGTGCTGGACTCACACGTTTATGCTGCTGCTGTTTGACCACTTCAGGTTTGTGCTTATAGACTTTATCCACATGTGTGTGTTTGTTTCCACATGTGTGTGTTTGTTTCCACATGTGTGTGTTTGTTTCCACATGTGTGTGTTTGTTTCCACATGTGTGTGTTTGTTTCCACATGTGTGTGTTTGTTTCCACATGTGTCCACATATATGTCTGGGTCCACTGTCGTCCTGTTCCACTGAGCGCTCCTCTTCAGTGGAATTGAACACACACATTTACAGGTGATGTGCTTAATGTTAAAGTGTCTGCACTGACTATCAACTCTCAGTCCCTGTCCCTGTGGGTGGAGGGAGGTGTTGGGTGAAAACAGGAATTCTTTTGGCACTCATCCCGACAATGCAGACTACTTCAAACTCAAAATACAAATAATAGTAATTATTATTATTAGTAGTAATATTATTATTATTATTATTATTATTATTATTATTATTATTATTATTATTATTTATTCTCGTGTGAGTGATGGTGGTGGTCAGAGGGACTGATGGTGCAGATTGGCAGCCTCTCTTCTGTCAGTCTGCCCCAGGGCAGCTGTGGCTACAGCTCCCTGTTACAAAGGTTTTTATTTTTTCTTGGTTGTGTTTGCTAAGAGACTAAAGCAGACATTTTGCATTTAATATATTTAGCCTGTTTACATTTTGACTTGTTGTGTTAAACATTATATTTCAAGCATAAGCAATACAAGCTGACCAAACATTGTCGTGCATTAGGAAAAGTTTTTTTTTTTTTTTTTTTGTAGTGGAGTTTTTTTTGTTTTGTTTTGTTTTGTTTGTTTGTTTGTTTGTTTGTTTTTAATTGCAGAAAACATAACAAGACAAAACATCAAAGGTATATACAGCATAAAGTTCAGATGGGATTGCAAAGTCCAGTTCACAGTTATGGCAGGAGTGAGGGGTGAAGATACACACACACACACACACACACACACACACACATATATATAGACACACATACATACACATTTGTGTGTGTGTGGGGGGGGTTCTTCCTTTTTGTTTTTGTTTTTTTCTACAATACGGGGGTGGTTTGCAATTGATTATACAGGACAGCAGAAAGAAGGAAACCAAAACTAAACAAAAAAAAAATAAAGATAATACCATAAACTAAATTAAACTAATGATGTTATCGAGATATAGGGGAGAGGGACATACAGTTAAAGATACTTCTTATAGCTATTATATGTTTTAAGCGCTTTTTTGTTTTGGACCTGTTTTATTGTTTGAAAATATTGCTGGATTTCATTATTATACTGATGAAAATTTGGTTTATTTTGAGCCCATTTGGTTTTGTGTATATGATACTTTGCCAGCATAATGACAGTGTGAATGAGGATTGGGGATGGAGGGGCTGCTGAAGTTGAACAGGACGCCTCTTTCCTGGAGGTTGATCGGGTGTTTGGTTTTGGTTTGGATGAGTTGTTTTATGTGGGTCCAGATGATTCTACTGTATGTACTTTGGCAAAACAGGTGCTTGTTTCTGTTTTGCTGCGAAAGAAATCACAGTTGTAATCAATCTTTAATTTGAATTTTTCAAAAGATTTTTTGGCTGGCTAAATATTATGGAGAATTTTGAAACTGACTTCTTTAATTTTGTTATAAATGCAGAGCCTCTCGCCAACCAGCCAAGCCCTGCTCCAGTCAATCTCCCCGTGCAATGAATTTCAATATGAAGTTGCTGGGCGTCTGTTTGGAGGTTGAATGTTAATATTTCTGATGTATTTATTTGAACATGTTTTGATTTTAATATTGACCTCTCCCAAATACAGATGTTTATTCATTTTCTGATATATATATTGATATATTCTGATTGTTTACTTGGAAACTGTTGTTTACGTGATATATTCTGATTGTTTACTTGGAAACTGATAGATGACTTTAAATTCATTGTATGAAAACATTTGTCCCTGTGCATTGATCAGTTGATTGACCCTCACTATCCCATTGTCAAACCAGGATCTACAAAATAATGATTTATTGCGATGATTAATTAGTTCATTATTCCAAATGTAGCAGTTAGTTGGGGAGAAACTGTGCTTGTAGACCAGCCTCCAGGAAAAGCCACGCCTGCTTATGGAAGTCTGTCAGTTCGATAGGTAATTTATCCGGTTTAAGATAAGATAATCCTTTATTGTCTCCCATGGGAGAAATTCATCTTGGGACAGGGGGTAACATGCTTTATCAAAAAACAACACAAGGTTTGTTTGAGAAAGAACTCAGCTCCTCCGGTTTGATTTAATATAAATTTAGGAATTGCATTCCATAAATTTAACTCCTCCTTTACCAATTGACTCAGCCAATTAAATTTAAACACATTATTAATAGTTTCAAAACTTAGCACCTCCAGTCCTCCATATCCCAGTTGGTTCCAGATTACATTTTGTTAAGGTAATGGGCCTTATTTCACAAGATGAAGTCAAAGAGTAATTTATCTAATTTCTTACAAATATTCCTGCGCATATTCAGGGCCAAAGTAATGTAAACTGACCTTGAGATTCTCTCAGCCTTTGCCAACAGAACTCTGCCGTGTATCGATAAGTCTCACATCAGTCACATATTGAACCTCGGTTTATTTTGATTGACTATTGGGTTGAAGTTAAGTGTCAAGGAAATTCTGCTCACAAGACAATTTTGTTAGAAAAAACACTCAAAATGACCAAGAGTAGTTTATACTTGTGCGCAAGGAGAGTTGCGAGGCTGTCTGTCAGCTTCCTGCCCTACTCTCCGAGTCACACTTTTATTGAAAATCATGTCACAGATAAGCATACTTGATGACATCACAATACATATAGTTCACATGTTATCTCATGACTAACAATCGTCAACTAAACCGCCCTCCCATTTGGCACTTGATTACATATCTCAATGACAGTCTTTTACGTCAGAGTTTCCCAAGGCATTCAGTTTAGCATATGATGGGACAAATCCTAGTTGTATGCGCCCATGGTAGAGTAGCTTAATATGTCATTTGACATGTCATTCATATCAGCTGCTTGTTTTCATGTCACATACATCTTGAACCAAAACAAACCACAAAGCAATGTTGATCAGTTTTATATTACATCATGATTAATCTTTAACTGATTCACTCTTTAAATGAGTAACACTTTAATGAGAAATACATATATAAATGAGTAACACTTTAATGAGACTTTAATGAGAAATACATATATAGCATAAAATTCTCTAACATTAAGATTGCAGCAGTTTTCTTGACTATGATCGAGGGGAAGCCCAAGGTATGTCACTGTTCTCTTTACAGGGACATTGGACATTTCAGAGTAATCACAATTTTTAAGTGGCAACAGGACAGATTTACCTAAATTTTCACATAACCAAGACACCTCTGAGAAATCTCTGATACAATGAATGGCATTACTTACATCACTTTGATTGTTCAAAAATATAGCTGTGTTGTCTGCCAGCTGAGAGATTTTAAATTCCCTGTCAAAGGCAGAGACACCCCGAAATTCTGACCTTTTGATTTAAGTAGCCAAGTAAACTAAGTAAAAACCAAGAAGGACTGACCTTATCAAGCCTTGCTTTATAAAGGCACGAGCTGAAAGACGAGCACGTCTCTGTTGTTTCACTCCATGTGGAGTTTGAAAAGAATCTAAAACATAAAGACATAAAGATGAGAAAGTGACTGTGAGCTCATGTTGACTTTTACAGTGTAGTAACAGTTGAGACGCTCCAGGCTGCGTCCATCTGCACAAATATGAGAGTGTGTGTTTAGACCTCGGAGCGCTTCACACCTCCTCTTCTTCCTCTTCCTCACCCTCCTCTTCCTCCTCATCATCCTCCTCTTCTTCCTCTTCATCATCCTCCTCTTCCTCATGCTCCTCTTCCTCATCCTCCTCTTCCTCATCCTCCTCCTCTTCCTCCTCTTCATCAGCCTCCTCTTCCTCATGCTCCTCTTCCTCCTCTTCCTCTTCCTCCTCTTCCTCATCCTCCTCTTCCTCATCGTAGTCTTACTCATCCTCCTCTTCCTCTTCCTCCTCTTCCTCATCCTCCTCTTCCTCTTCCTCATTCTAGTCTTCCTCATTCTACTCTTTCTCTTCCTCATCCTCCTCTTCCTCGTTCTTTGTTTATGTGTTTCTGCTAACAAACACACACATCACAAACGCACACATTACACCTGACAAATGCACACATAAGTGCACACATCACAAACGCACACTTACATCCATGGTTCAGTCTGCACCTGTCTGCACCTGCCACTCACAGGGTTCACCTGTCACATGTGAAGGTTTATATTCTATAGTCATCTTATTATTACATTTAAAGATGAATTTCAAAGGGATAAAAAATAGCCGCGAGCAGGCATGATCGGCCCTCCTCCACTATGTTAATGTTTTTGTTTGGGGTACATAGGTTTGCTTTAGATTATGTTTTTGTTTTTGTTTTGTTTTTTCTAACTTTTTTTAAGTATAAAAAGTACAATTACTAAATAACTAGTAAAAGGAAATTCATAGATTCAGAGTTAAAGAGAAAGAAGAGAGAAATGGAGAGAGGAGAGAGAGCGAGAGAACGAGAGGAGAGAAAGAGATTGTAGCTGCATTGGTCATTTTCACAGTTGAGTGAAGTTTATGAAAAAGAAGGGAGTGTTTTCATCCAATAGATGTGAGACACAAAGAGGAAGGGGGCATCCTACGGGAAAAAAAAAAGAAGAAGAGGAGGAAAGAGAGATAGAGAGAGAGTGAAGGTGAAAGAGATGAGACTATGCAAAAACAATAAAACAACAAAGGCATGAGAGGGAAGGAAGAGAGAGATAGGAGAGAGTTATAGTTTGAGCAGAGGAAGAGAAAGGGGGAGAAGAGAGGAGGATGGAGGGGAGGGAAGAAGAAAGAGAGGAGATGTTATAACTACAGCATGACTAGAGTGGTAGACGATGAGATATAGAGAGAATAGAGAGAAAGAGGAGGAGAGGAAAGAAAGATAGGGAGAAGAGGAGATGAAAGAGGAGGAATAGAGGATGATAGAGAGGAGAAAAAGAAACAAGACTGTTATGATGGCAGGAGAAGAGGCAGCATTGACAGAGGAGAGTTAGAGGAGAGAGAAAAGGAAAGAGGAGAGGGAGAGCGGGAGAGAGTTGCAGCTGCAGCAGAGGAGGCTGCACTGACAGAGGAGGGATAAAGCAGAAAGAGAAGAGAGGAGGAATGAAAGAGAGCAAGAGAGAGAGAGAGAGAGGGAGGGGGGAGAAAGTGTGAGGAGGAGAGGAAAGAGGAGAGAGTGGGAGAGTTGTATCTGCAGCAGAGGAGGCCGTTCTGACAGAGACACATGAATGATTTAAAACACAGAGAGCTGCAAATGTCAGGTCTAATCAGAGACACTTATGCCTCACTAAATACAACTACTGTATATATGTGTGTATGTGCAACTGGACCCACCGCTCTACCCATGTATATGCAACCGGACCCACCACCGCACCCACCATCGGACCCATGTACATACAACCGCACGCACACCGGACACACGTATATACAACCAGATCCACCAACGCATCCACATATATACAAACGGACCCACCACCACACCCACGTACATACAACCAGACCCACCACCGCATCCACGTACATACAACTGGACCCACATACATACAAACGGACCCACCACCACACCCACGTACATACAACCGGACCCACCACACCCAACACATACCACCCACACATACAACCCACGTACATGACCCACCACCACACATCCACATACATACAACCAGACCCACCACCGCATCCACGTACATACAACTGGACCCACATACATACAACCGGACCCACTACCACACCCACGTGCATACAACCGGACCCACCACCACACCCACATACATACAACCGGACCCACCACCACACCCACATACATACATACACAACCCACACCAACACACACACACCACATACATACAACCGGACCCACACCCCACATACAATGGACCCACATACATACAATCGGACCCACACATACATTACAACCACCACCACCCACATACATGACCCACCACACACACGTACATACAACGGACCACACATACACCACCACAACCACCACACACACGTACAACCGGGCCCATGTACACACATCTGGACCCACCACCAGACCCATGCACATACACCCACTCACCACAACACAGGACCACACACACACACCACCCACATACACAACTGGACCCACACCAGACCACCACATACACACTGGGACATACATACAACCGGACCACCCACACCACCAGACCCACATACATACAACCAGATCCAACACTGCACACACCACCACACCCATGTACATACATATGACCCACACCCACACACTGAACACACAACCACACTAACACAACCAGACCCATAACTGGACCCATAACTAGACTCACAACTGGACTCTCAGTTAATGATGTTATACTCCCAGATGGAGGCAGGAGACAGATTTTCCTTTTGATTACTTTGTATTTTACCATGAAAAATCTAAAAGGTAAATTCACAAATGTTGAACCTGATCATATTAGTGACAAGACCCAAGAACTCAATGCATTACAACAGAAATGTACATTTGAACAAGATCCTTTTTAATCAGTCCTCCTCTGTGTTAAATGCGATTGAGCTGGAGATGTTGTGAAGTCTTCTGAAACACTGATATGAGCAGAACGACCAGAAAAATGACACTTCTGCATAATGTGCTCCACTAGATCACTGCTGTTTTCTGTTATGATAAAGTACAATAATATAACAGTCATTTAAATATGGTTTAATCATTAGTCCAGATATTAAAGGTGCTTTATGTAACCTGCTTGCCTGTTTCTGTGCTCTGTCTGGAATGTTCCACAGTGTGACATGAAACAGCTCTACCTTACATTTGTTCAGTTACAGGTGGTTTTATAGCTTAAAAATACCTTGAAAAACAAACATTTTGACTGTGACTGGGGTTTGCTTCTCCACAAATCTGACCTATAACTTGGTCTGGTTTGGTCTCAGTGAAGATAGAAAGGTTTAATGCCACACTGTGAAACATTAGAGACAAAGCAATAACATCCACATGAAGAAATGCATTTGAAGGACCCTCCACCACAAAAGTTACACAATACACCTTTCAGCGTTCATCACAATTATTTAGGCCATAATAATCTTGACGCCTATTCCACAGTATGGCATTAAATGTATCTATCTCCATGGAGACAAGTAGGTTGAGTTGCCAGGCCAAGTTACAGGTTAGATTTTTGGAGAGGTGAGCCAGCTCACGGTGAGAATGCATGTGTTTCAGGGTCATTTCAGCAGAAAAAATACAACTCTAGGTACTTTTAATTTGATATTGCGGAACTCAGGCAAAACAAAAATGTCTCCTTGGTTACAAACTAGAAAAGTGACTGTTCCTTTAAATGATTTGAACACTTGCAGTTGTCCTTCAGATTTTTCTCATTTTTGTGGAAACATTATTCCTGTATTATTCAATATGTATCCTTCAGATTAGATTAACTTCAAATTATAAATCAGGAGTTACATCCAGACAGTTCCTTTTTAAGTTCCTCTTACTTGAGTAGCAATTTCCCCAAAAACGTTCTTACTCTTACTTGAAGAATTCCTTGAACCATTACTTTCTACTTGAGTAACTTTATTTTGAAGACAGTTTGAAGTGTAACTGTGAATGCTCTCCCCACCAGACTCGTACATGATACATACACATCTGTAGATCTCCTGTTCTAGTGCACAGAGCTGCTCAGAGCCTGGGAGACTATACAAACTTGTATGTGTTATATAAGTGATGAAGGCCTAACGCTGCCTCACAGACTTTGTAATGCCTCAGTTCCTCCGTATAATTGATGTTTGAATGGTGGTGTGCACAGTAGAAGTCTAAGCACTAGTTATATGAATATATTGGAAACAACAAAGTAATACCAAGTCAAAGGTCCTATATTACACAAACCGACTGTTGTGAGCATCAAGCCATGTTCTAATGTTGCTCACTCCTCAAAAACACCTGGAGATGTGTTTAGTTTCATTCACACATTTGAGTAATCCTTTATTATTAGTCTGTTTAATTCTCCAAAGCTCAAAACACTCTGTTCCACCTTGTGATGTCATGAAGTGGTAGTTACCTTTTACCTTTAGTTCAGTAACACTTCCTGTATTACTGCATGACATCACAAGAAGAACAGTGTTTTCTGTTTGAGAGAACTCAGCCTAAATATGTTTAGTGTGTTAAATGTGTGAATGAAACAAAACACAACTCCAGGTCTGTGTGTGATGAGGAAACTACATTAGAACACAGAGCACAGAACATAGCATAAAAGGTCAGATTAGTTAATTCAGCAGCAGCAGCAGCAGTACAGTAGTACAGTAGTAGTATCAAAAACACCTGGTGTCGTGTATCAGTCATGGAGTAACTTCATGTTATCTTGTGTTCTCGTGTATTTGTGTTTTATGTCCTCATGTTCTTGTGTATTTGTTTTTATGTCCTCATGTTCTTGTGTATTTGTGTTTTATGTCCTCACGTTCTTGTGTTCTTGTGTATTTGTGTTTTTATGTCCTCATGTTCTTGTGTATTTGTGTTTTATGTCCTCATGTTCTTGTGTTCTTGTGTATTTGTGTTTTTATGTCCTCATGTTCTTGTGTTCTTGTGTATTTGTGTTTTATGTCCTCATGTTCTTGTGTTCTTGTGTATTTGTGTTTTATGTCCTCATTCTTGTGTATTTGTGTTTTATGTCCTCATGTTCTTGTGTATTTGTGTTTTATGTCCTCATGTTCTTGTGTTCTTGTGTATTTGTGTTTTATGTCCTCATGTTCTTATGTTCTTGTGTATTTGTGTTTTTATGTCCTCATGTTCTTATGTTCTTGTGTATTTGTGTTTTTATGTCCTCATGTTCTTTTGTTTGTCTGTGTTTATGTTCTTCTTGTGTTCTTGTGTATTTGTTTTTATGTTCATGTTTGTGTTCTTGTGTTATTTGTGTTTTATGTCCTCACATTCTTGTGTTCTTGTGTATTTGTGTTTTATGTCCTCATGTTCTTGTGTATTTGTGTTTTGTCTGTTTCTTTTGTCTTATTTTATTTGTGTATGTCTTGTTATTTGTTTTTATGTCCTCATGTTCTTATGTTCTTGTGTATTTGTGTTTTTATGTCCTCATGTTCTTATGTTCTTGTGTATTTGTTTTTATGTCCTCGCTTTCTTGTGTTCTAGTGTACTTGTTTTCTTATGTCTTCATGCTCTTGTGTATTTGTGTTCTTATGCTCTTGTGCACTTGAGTTCTCATTTTCTTGTATACTTATGTTCTTGTTCTCTTGTTGTACTTGTGTTTTCGTGTACTTGTGTTCTTGAGGTCTCATGTTCTTGTGCTCTCATATATTTGTGTTCTCTTGTACTTCTGTTCTCATGTTTTTTGTACTTGTGTTCTCAAGTTCTTGTGTACTTTGTTCTTATGTTCTTGTATACTTATGTTCTTGTGTTCTCGTGTACTTGGGTACTTGTGTACTCGTGTTCTTGTGTTCTCTCAGCTTGAATAAAGGGACAGTGGAGTAGATGCAAACAGACATTTATTGCATTGGGAAGCAGTGATGTACATTTCCCCAGGTTCATTTTAAAAATACTGACAACAGCTGCGTTTAAACATTCTGGGTTCTCAACTGGTCCAATACAATAAAAGTATTTGAAGTAGTAACAGAAGTAGTAGTAGTAACAGCAATAGTAGTAATAGTAGTAGTAGTGATCACAGTATTCAAAACAATAGTTGCATGTCTGTTGTAAAAGCTACTGAAATGTAAACATTGAACAGTATAACGTTGCTACTCGAGTACTATTTGAGTACTTTTTGCTAACATTATTTTAAAGTAACAGTGCTTTTTCTTCATGAGGCTACTTCAGAAGAATAACAAATGCATTCCTCTTGAATAGAAGTTTTTCAGATACTCCAAATGGCAATTTGGTACAAACTCATTCACTCTGCAGCCACACTTGCCCTGGGGCGGACCAGGCGAGGGGCGAGGCAAGGTTACTGTTCCGTGCCTTAACTCATACATGCACACGCTCACACTTAAGCAAGTTAGTGAAGTGTCTTGCCCAAGGACACAACAACCGTAAGGATTGAACGGTCGACATTTCAGTCAGTGGGCAAACGTGGGTCTTTGAGCTCAAGTACTTTCACCCGGCTACTTATGAAATCATTACACAATTTAAAGGGCCTGTACCTGATTTTTCCCAAAATATGTCCACTGTGGACTGTCTGCATCTAATTACAAAACATTTTCAGGTAGTGCACAGTTAGCATGCTCCACTCTGGTCTCTGAAAGTTGTGAAAAGCACTTATAAATTCAACGTGGTGAATAATGAAGATGCTCTTAATGCATAACGTAAATGAGGAATAACTTTGGACCACTGCAAACTGTTTAAAATGAAAGTAGTTATTCACATTTTTAAGACAGTAAAAATCAGGTACAGGGTGTTTAAATTGCCAAAACAACAAAAATATATTCAGAAATGTTCACTTTTGGGAATAGAACCACCAGTTGAGAACCCAAATTTCGACAACAGTGAAGATTGAACTCATGCTGTTATTATGTTGCTTATCTATTTTTCAATTAAACAAAATAGACACAATTTAATAACAACCGGGGAATCTTTGTACAAGAAACTCAAAAAATTTCAGCCATCATTTTTGCTATTTGCGATCATTTTTTGTCTTGATACAAAACTATATTTTTGTGTTTTTTGCTACACTTTTAAAAATCAAAATACAACATCAAATATGAGATTTTTCCATATTGTAAACCACAAGCACTAAACGAATAAATATTTGTCATAGTTATTACAAGGTCGAGGCTAATTTGTACAGTGTATTTGAGAATAACGTGTTTGGAGGTCATTCGAAGCGTTACGAGGTGTTACACTGGTACATGCATGAATCTGTACTCTGCATGCACGCTGGAGAAAGAGCCCTACAAAATGGCAACCCAAGAAAGAAATACAAAATAAATCCAAAAAAATCTATAAAATGGTAGGTTGTTTTGCATCCTTATTTTACAGAAGATGGCTACATTTGATAAACCTTTTTTTTTTTTTTTAAGGGCAAGGTTAGGGTTTTTTAACATGTTATATTTTTAATACTTAGATCCAATAAATGAATGTGTTTATTTTGTTAACAATTGTTTTTTAATTACAAATTTTGTTCATATCATATAACTTTTCAAAATTTAATGAGTAAATTTCTTCACATTCAAATGCAAATTTAAATCATCTAACATTTTTATAAAAAAAAAAAAAAAAAAAAAAAACGCTAATATACCTTATTTACCTTACCACTCTGTTTGTGGCAGGAATCCATTGATTTCAATGCAGAATTTGATAAAAGTTTTGCAGCGAAAATCTGATAAAGTCAGTGTGTTTGTGTAATATTTCCAGTGTCCATGTGATCACATGTCAGTGCACTGACACTCAGGGAGCTTTAAAACAGCTTTGGAGTCTGTATAGAACACATCAACATCAGCAGCTCCATGTAAAATAATACAAGGCTCATGGTAGAGGGTCGGGTCTGGACTCTGGAGGGATGCTCGGCTCTGATGCTCATTAGAAAAGATTAGAAGTGATGAAGCAGGTTCTGGTTAAGGTCTGGGTGAAAGGAATGGTTATGATCAAGGTTTAGTTAAGTTTAGAAGCAGGATTAAACTGTGTGATGTTAAAGTAAGGGTAAGGTTAGGGTTTGTCAAATGCTTTCGTAGTTAACGTGTAACAGAAGTAACTTTAAAAAAGAAACAAACATAAGACTGTCAAAACATTTTAGACATTATAGCAACAGATATGTTACTGTGATAACCAGAGCTACATGTCCATATATACAGAGTAGGGTCCAGAGCCGAGTGTCTAACACAAACCATAATACAAGTGTAATAATCAGGCAGAAGGTGCATAAAGACACAAAACAACCCCCCATAAACAGCACAATAAATCAACACAGTGAAATGAAAGAGCTTGATCGTAGTAGTTCCTGCGTGAGGTTTTGGCACACACACAATAGTAATCATATGCACACATATAAATATTCTGTGTACAAGTATCAGTGTTACAGTATCAAGGGCCCTCAGTCCTGGGCTTTACAAACTGCACGAGGTACATCGTAGAAATGAGCTCGGCCGCAAATGTAACAAAAGCACTCAGACCGCAGCATCGCACACCACCACCAGGGGCATCCCATGAAGCAGGAGGAGGAAGGGGGTGGAGGGGTCTGGGGGTTCAAGGACTGTACCTGTTTTTTGTTGTTGTTGTTGTTGTTGTTTTTTTGGTTTTTTTGGTTTTTTTTTAGCAAAATGTGTCTTGCCCCAGTTCAGATATAGATCTATTGTATAAGCACCTCTTAAGGTCAAAAGAAGTCACCTGTCTACTGTTATATTGTTATGTTATATTGTGCAAGAATCAGAAAGTACGCTGTTGGCATGCTAGTTGTAGTTAGTTTTACAGTGATGGCAAAACTCTGCTCTGATCTAGTCTAAAGCTGTGAAAACCTTGTCGTGGTGAATAATGAGGACGCTCAGAACGCATAATGTAAGTGAGGAAGAACTCTAGACCACAGCAAACTGAAGACAAAATCAGGTACAGTGCCTTTAAATGGCTACAGGAAGCTACTGCAATTGGTGAAGGGGTAGAAAAGTTTAAAATCTGAAATATTTGTTTGGGGACAGAGAGAGGAACTGTAATGTTATTTGAGTACTTTAAATAGTACAGTGTAACAGTACTCTTACTTGAGAAAAATGTGTGGTTCCTCTTCCCACTGTGAGTGTCAAAAGTTTTATATGGACAATCTGAAATAATTTCAGCATTTGTGTTTCAAGGACCACTACTTTGTACTTCTTCTTGAGTATTTTGAAGTAACTGCACTCTGACTTACTCTCCATCTCCTCTGCTTTAAATACAAATCTATCCCCAAACAATATGGAGAACCAGTAGAAGTCAGCTCATGTTTTGCTTCAATTCAGGAACTAAGAACTGCAAAGAAATGTTAGTCTGACTGACTGAATTTGATCCAGACTTGGTTAAACCTACAGTACAAGTGCTTATACTTTGCAGTAGTGTTGTAGTCAAGATCTCACCAATCGAGCTCAAGACCTGTCCGAGACCACAGGGTCCCAAGACCGAGACAAGACCAAGACTTTTAAAGGCCGAGGCCAAGATGAAATGAGATGAGAGAGATCAAAATGAGACCATCTTTGTCGTTTTCTACATTTGTTTGTATTTTACAGTTATTTTGGAACAAATATATTAACGTTTTTATAAATCTGTCTCTATTTTATCACTCGTAGAGTATCAGATCTCGAGACCGAGACAAGACTGAGCCCAAGCACCTTCAAGACCGAGACAGGACCGAGTCCAAACATGGTTGAGTCAGAAACGTCATCAAGAGGCCAGTCTCGAGATCAAGACCGGTCTCAAGTACTACAACACTACTTTGCAGTGACTGGGGGAGTTCTATGTATGTCTATGGGGGAATGTTAAGCTGTTTCCATGGTGATACAATGCACAATTGAGCAAACACTGCTTGAGAAGTTTTTAGATTGTCTAAAAACTCAAGAAAACTACAAAATGGACAAGAGCACATTTTCAGGAGCTTGTGGTCAATACAAGTGTTCCAGTGTGATAGTTCCCGCTAAGGTCCTTCTTTATGGTCAGATTGTGTCAAAAAAAAGATCAGATTAAAGTCTAACTTGAGTAACACACCTTCAGACAGAGCAGAGCTTCCAGTGAGCCTCATTCCCAGGGAATGTTGATGACATCTGCTGTGAAGTATCAACGGGACAAACATAAGAACAACTTAAGCTCGACGTGTTCAAATAAGTCAGGCTTTCTTCATGGGACACCCCCAGAACATGGAAAATCACATTCACTCACTCAGACGCTCCTCTAGCCTCATTTACTTCAATAAATAATCAGTATTTTCACAAAACATCGGTCCAACTTCTGTGCAATAAAATATCAGCTACCTTTTCCATATATTTACACACCGTTCCTTCAAAATGACCAGTATAGGAACTTCTGATTAATACATTTGTGTGCTTTAAAGTTAGTTAGTCTTTCCTGTCCCTGATTTCTGCATTTTCAACAGCGCTGTTCCTGTTTTCTCCTCTTCTTCCTCCTCGTTCTCCATATTGGATCTTTGAAAAATGCACGTCTCTATGGCCAAAAACCTGGGTTCAAGATTGTTTAAAGGAGACATATTATGCAAAAAAAAGAAAATGAACCGTTCCACCATGTCGGTTCTTTGTCAAAAACACCTCTGGAGTTTTGGTTTGTTCTTGCTTGCTTGAGTAATCCCATTTCTGAGAAGTGCTGTCTCCTCAAAATTAATCGTTGAAATTAAAAGGTGAATTGCTCGTCTTTCTTTTAAAAATCCATACATCATCGCTGGACTCATTCCGGCCACTTCAAAGCATCGATCTGTTGCCTTTTTGTCCCCATTGTTCACCTAATCCGTGAAATATGCATTCACTACGTTTACCTTACGCAGAGTAATCCGGCTACTCTTGTTCTCCGATTATAGTCTGATTTCTCCATAGTTAGATCACTGTTTTGAAATTTGCATGCAGCCCCGAAAGGAAACAACTACAACCAGGGAACTGAGAGACGTTCAGGGGCGTCTAGTAATGTAGCATTATAACTTTAGAAGCTATAACTGCTATATTCAAAACACATCTGATATTTTCCTGGCTGTTTCTTGCCCTGTGCAGTTGAATGCCTCTTCTAACCAGTGTTGGGAAGAATACTTTGAAAATGTAACTCTGATGTATTTCAATATTGTATAAGCAAGTTTTTAGGTCAAAATAAGTCTGCTGTGTACTGGCTGCTTCTAATTATAAATCATTTTATTGTCCGAGAATCAGAAAGTGTGCTGTGATGCTAGTTGTTGTTAGCATTAACATGGCAGCAAAAGTTGTGAAAAGTGCTTATTAGGGATGTAACAATATCCAAATTTCTCAGTTCGATACTTTGTCGATATGGATGTCACGGTACAATATTTATTGTGATATTTTGTGAAGGCTAACAACATTGTGAATATACTACCATTTCCTTTAAAATGCCTTGATAAGCCTTTGGTTCTGTCGTAAATCAAAGACTTAAGCTTTAAAAGTGCTTCATAAGTTATTTCATTATGTAAATTGGACTGAAACACAGCAAAGAATTGTGGTCTATGTAGTTCCTTTTGTTTCTTTTAGCTGTTGCTGCACCATAACAATGAATTTAAGCACAGACACTTGTGATTCAATATATTGTGATGATCCACGATATTACTGAGAGACTTTTGACAATACAATATCACGATAATTTGGCTGTTGTTACATCCCTAGTGCTTATACTGTAAACTCATCACGGTGAATAATTAGGATGCCCTGAATGCATAAGGTAAGTGAGAGATCAATTTGGACCACTGCAAACTGTCTCAAATCAACTAGTTCTGTTGTTCACATGGTTTTTATGAGAGTAAAAATCAGGTACAGTGCCTTTAAGGATGAAAAAATTGCACATTCACTCACCACAAGAGCAGATTTTCATTGTTTTTCACTTCCACGCAGTTTACAGCAGGAATTTCATTTCAAGTACTGCAATGTATCCCTTTAATTGTGTGTAATTGCACTCTGAATGCCACCACATTGAAGTGTAATTGTACTGAGACGTTTTCTTGTCCATATTTAGTTACTTCCCAACACTGCTTGTGGCTTAATCAGATAACACTGGCAAATCTGAATAGCAGCTCCTCCAAATCAGATTAGAGCTGAGATGTGGTTTTCTCTGCATACTTGTAAACGTAGTGAGCGATCCACTAGAATACTTTGTTATATTGAGTTAAAAAATTAAACACCAATGCAAAAACATGAGTCCATAACTGTTTGAAAATGCCACAGAGATGCATAATATGTCTCCTGGAGTAGACTGTCTGTGTGTGGGTGAAGATCTGGAGGAGGGAGGGTCCCGGTGGTCATGGCTGGAAGTGTCGCTTGCTGCCCCATGAAAAAAGTGCTTATGTACAGTGTCTTTGGATTCAAACTGGTAGAAAATGTCTGGAGGAGAGGGAGGGAGGACGGGACAGAGGGAGGGAGAGGGGGATGGGGTCAGAGGGGTAGAAGAAGGGGTAGTTTGAATGGAGCACGGTCTAAGCCTCTGCTGGAGTTTTCTCTGTCCCGTTTTGCTGTGCGTCCTCCTCTGCATTTTCATCTTCAATCACTAAAAAAGACAGAAAACACATTTTAATCATGTTATGTTTTGAGAAGAAACCTCACAGTTTGACAGTTCTGTGTGGTGTCACTTCTACCTCCATCAGCTGGAAACTGAAAACTAGGTTTAAAATGTTCTCTTTTTTACTGATGACACGTCTCACGTTAGTTGAGAGAGACTGCAGAGGTTTAAAGTGAACACGGTCATGAGCACAGATCTATGGTTATAACTGTGACAGAAGTGCACGAGGGAGGATGCTGCAAGAAGCTAGACTAGGCCAAGTTTAAAGTGCACCAGGAGTTAGTGACATGGTAATCCCATGTTATGAAAGATGATTACTACACAATGTATTTTCATATTTGATACAGTTTGTGATTAAACAAACATTTTTGAAAAGGTTGTTTGTATTTGGTGAAAAACAAAGGTAGAAATCAGCCCAAGTTTTCAGTTGGTTTCCAGTCTCAAGGAGCCCAAACCACAGTGAGATCCTTCAGTCTCTCAGTGTCTCACAGATCACACTTGTCTGTGTCTGTGAGCCACTTTATCAAATCACACTTTAGGAATGAGGAAGTCAAGTTAAAGGTGCACTATGAAACTAGTGAGGGAACTGCTACCTGCTCATCACCATGGAGAAGTTATTACTTGTCCTGGAATGTTCCACAGTATGGCACTGGACTTGTGTATTTTGTACTAATAACAGGTGTTTTAATATCTTAAAAAAATATATGTATTCCGTCGCCCCTCCACAGACCTGACCTGTAACTAAGCCTGCTGGCGCTACTTAGGGGCAACGTTTTTTGGTCAAAACAGAGAAGTAAATCAATCACAGAAACATCATGAGACTCTGAGGAAGAGTCTCATGAACAGTCCAAACTGTCACATATGAAAAGAAAAATGTTTCAGAATATATTTGTGATGGCCTGAACTACAAGATGTTTCCATATAAAAATAATAATAATTTTAAAAAATGATATTTTGTTGTTTGCAGAGTACACTGTATTATTGTAATTTGATAAGTGTGCAAACTCAGATTGTGATTTAGAGTAGATTGTGATAAGCTGCCCTCATATAAGGCAGTATATGAGTGAAGTATATGAGTGAAATATGTCATGAATCAGGTCCTTAAAGGACATGAACACAGACAGCGCTCCTTTAAAATGTGTTTGAGTGTAGAGCACCAGCACTGGACCAGGGCCAATCAAACAGGGAATTTTGTCAGACAGATTTAGTCAGTTTAACTAAAATGGGTCTGTCTGAACCAAAGGAAAATAAAACCAGGACTAAAACATGACTAAAACAGGACTAAAACAGGTCTAAAACAGGCTAAACCAGGACTAAAGCAGGAGCAGGCCAACAATTAGAAGAGAGAGTGTGCCAAACATGGATATGGGTGAAAAAAGATGACATCATCTGACAAACAGCCCAAAACAAACAAAAAATGTTGACAACTTTTCAATTTGGACATACATGTGTGGGCTTGCATCTCCACAAACCTGATTCTTATTTGGCCTTGAGGAGGCCATCACCCTGTTTGTTTCCACAGAAATGCTGTATTTCATAGGCAACATATCTATCTTCATTGACAACATTCTGAAATGTGGTTTTAACTTTCTGTTTCTATGGAGGAGACTTCTTAACCTTAACCTTTAAAGTGAGTTATAGAAGCACTATGTCACTTTTCCAGTTGTGTTGGGGTGTGTGATAAGACAAAAAATGAACATCTTTATTTCCTTTGTGAACTCTAAAGCCCCTATGGACAAGAGTTAAAATGAGGACTTGCTGTAAACACAAAAAACAAAACGTCTGCTCTAATGTCCATATTAAAGACACCAATCAAAACAGGCTTCCAGAGCCTAGATTTGGGTATTGTCACGGATACAGCAGATACAGTAGATTCATACTGTACTGAATCTGTAACTATCTCCATCTTGTGAGAGTTCACGCTTCACTGTGACTGGCTGAGTCCACCTGTCACTCACTCAGAGCACAGAGGCTGGCCAATAGGAGGAGAGGAGGAGGAAAGAGCTGCAGCTCTAAGTGAGATCAACATGAAAGCAGCAACAGCATTTTCACTAATGACAATGCTGTTGCTTTACTTAGAATATTCCACAGCAACAAATCAGTTATCTCCTTGGAGACAAGCAGAAGGTTTGTACCATGTTACAGGTCAGATCTGTGGTGAGGCAACCCCAGTCACTGTAAAAATGCATCCAATCTCAATATATTTTTAACAACAAAGTAAATGATAGAGGGGTCATTTTAAAGCAGTGACAGCTCCATGGAGACAAGTAGGTAGTGGACTCCCTCCACCATCCTCCACCATCCTGAAAAGTTCTCGCTCTGGGCTATTGCTTACACTTCACCTCAAAGATTATAGATCAGACTTTTTACACCCAGCACCACCAGATCTAAACCAGGTCTATACCAAGACTATTCCAGGTCTAATCTAGGACTAATCCAGGTCTGAAAGTGGACTACAAGAAATGATCCAAAGAAAAACAGAAGGTGGATCAAATTAGTTTTGTCACAATACTATAATTTCAAACTCAATTTCAATCCTAAGGAATAGACTAAATACGCCAACTCAGTACCGATTCTGATACTAGTCCTTGTGCTCTTCTACTTGTTCTGACACAGCTCAACATCATTCTAAAGACATTCAGGAAAGCTTCATTTCTGTCCTGTCAATGGGACTTTTTAGTTTTTATTCCAATGAGTATCTAGCTTTGATTTAGTATTGATTAGAGTCTGATTTTCAAAGTGCAATGACATCTAAAAGAGGCAAAACCACAAACTGAAGCGCTGCACCACAGTTTGAGATACACTGTTATAGATCAAATGGGATCAAATGGGATGGTTTCATATAACAAGGCTAGAGTTAATATAGAGATAATCTACTACAGACCTGTGCTTTATAAACATTTAGTCTTTGGGCAAGACACTTGGCTCTGGATATTGATGGTGTAGAGAGAGGGTCAGAGAAACATGACCAGTGTGTATATTCCTGTTTTGTGTGTGGCCAAAGCGCAGCCTGTGGTTCTCACTCTGTGGTGTGGGTGTTTCTCTCTGGAGGTATGTAACACATGCATTTTATAACTTGACTGAAACACTGGTGTAGTCTGGCCTATAGGAATACTTTACCATTTGGGAAAATATCAAATTGTATCCGACTAACACGAGAATCACACTTCAGAACATGTTCATGCAAGTACTGTCAAAAGTATCAAAACTCAGATATTAACCCATATTAAACTATTGAAACTAAAAGTCCCATTGACAGGACAGAAATGTGTCTTTCCTGAATGTCTTTAGAATGATGTTGAGCTGTGTCAGAACAAGCAGAAGACTAGTACACCCATGGACCACTATGAACCAAAGGACACATGGGAATAGAAAACAAAGTACTACTATTTAATGTGGAAAATCACATGATGTCTAAAGAAAGGGTTTTTAATGTAATTTTGGTCCTGGGATCTGTATTGAGTATTGAGTCTATTCCTTAACATATAAATCCAATTTGAAATGTTTGTATTGTGACTGATTAGTACAGATCTAAAGTACAGGGTTAGAAGTTTTTGCAGAATATTATAAGTAAGTAAGTAAGTAAGTTCCCATTTATATAGCGCTTTTCACAGACATTTTTGTCACAAAGACACTTTACATAGCATTACATTCAGCATATATTATTCATTCACTCTATACCTGGTGATGGTAAGCTACTGTTGTAGCCACAGCTGCCATAGGGCAGACTGAGGCGCAGCTGCCATGCCAATCGGCGCCAACGGTCCCTCCGACCACCACCATCACTCACACACACACCACTTTCATACTAGGCAATGCAGGTGAAGTGTCTAGCCACTAGCACCAGTGCCCTGGGCAGATTCATTGATTGATTGTATTTAACTGACCTCAACTATTAACTGTTCTTGGAGACCTATGTAGCATGTTTTGGGTTGATGGGGGAAACCGGAACACCCGGAGGAAACCCATCCAGACATGGGAGAAACATGCAAACTCCACACGGGGCGACCCGGGGATCGATATATACAATACATATTATATTAAACAGGGTATTTTGGTGTTTGTGGAGAATTCAAAATAGCAATTTCGATTTCATTGAGATTAATCTTGCAGCAGCATTAGTACACTTAAAGAAAAAAATATTATTAACAGCCAAAAACTATTAATAAATAGTCTTATTTCACTGACAGATCATAGTAGGAATACAAGTTGACATGTTCTGACAGTTCAGCCAATACTCATCCTGCAGACTGGCCATTAAAAGTGTTATTTTACACCAAATGGTCTCTTGTGAGCTTTGAGACATGTTCTAATGTTGTTCCCTCCAAAAACAGACCTGGAATTGTGTTTTGTTTCATTCACACATGTTTGAGTAACTTTTTTTAACTAAAGTTCAAAATGCTCTGATCCACCTTGTGATGTCATGAAACAGTTTTCAAGTTGACAGCTCCTTTAGCTTTAGTTTTGTAGAGATGGTCAATGCCAGGTCTGAAATAATCCAAATTCTAGTGAAGGTGCATGGAGTTTAAAAACACAGTGGAGCACTTCTTGTGTTACTACATGACATCACAATTTGGAACAATTTGGAAGTGTTTTCTGTTTGAGAGACAAACTCAGCCTAAATGTGCAGGTTTGTGTGTTAAACATGTGAATGAAACAAAACACAACTCCAGGTGTGTTTGTGATGAGGAAACTACATTATCTCATAGATCAGAAAAAAGCCTGGTATGGTTCCTTTAACCAGTATTTTCCCATGCTGGTTCACATTTGAATATTACAGACTAAAGACATGTCCTGCCAGTCGATTAGTCGACTAAGACTGGAATGTAGCAAAAGCTTGAAAAAACTATTCCATATCCCTGTGTGTCTGACCCAAACGGCACTCACAAGAGTACACCTGCAGGGGGAGGTCATGCAAAAACTATTACTGATGCAGAAAAAAGTAACCGGAAACAATGTATTTATATAAAGACAGATTCAAGTTGTGAATCATGACGTTAATCTGACTTTTTACACAGAGACACCAAAAAATACAAAATCTTTAGCTTCCTCACTAACTAAATTCTCCTGCTTCTGTTGTCTCATATAAATCCCCATCATCTAAATAAAAATGATTCATTGTCTAATGTAAATTTTGGTCGACTAAGACTCCACTGATGGATTAAAGCTTACAGCCATACAGGTCAGATCTGTGGACAGTAAGAATGCATGTTTTTCACTGTGTATGTTTACAAATGAAAAGTAATTGAATGAATGCAGGATATACAGTACTAGTGTATGTCTAGTGTTATTCTGTTGAACATGCAAAGCAAAAAAAAATAAATAAATAAAAAATGCAATAACTTTCTCATGGAGATAAGCAGAAAATGTACACAGTGCACCTTTAAGTTTAGTTCAGGCCTAGTCCACGTTTACCTGACTAAGTCCTGTTTATGATAGTTTTGACTGGTTTATTCTGGTTTAGGCCAAAAATCATTTGAGCTTGTTGCAACATTTTAAATCCTGCAGAAGATTTTTGGCGTAGGTGCTGGGATTTTTCTTAAAACAGCAACATCATAGCCTATTCTATTGTCAAAAGTATCACAAATCAGATACTAATTGATACTAAAACTAATAAACTCATTTGAGAAGGTATCGATACTTAAGACGTCCCATCGACAAGCCTTGAACCTTTCCTTGAACATGGACCACTCTGGAACCTATGGACCACTACAGAGTAGACACATACATATAAGACACATGGAATAGATAGAAATAAAAAAGTACTACCATTTAATGTGGAAAATCACAGTATATTGTCTAAAGAAAGTGTTTTTACTATCATGGTATCAGTATTGAGTAGGGATGTAACAATATCAATATTTTCACAATGTGCACTTCACAGTTTGATATTTATTGCAATATTTTGCAGAGGTTTACAAAAAATTTGATTATGCTACTTTGTCCTTTTAAAAGCCTTGAAAAGTCATTGGTGCTATTATAATATGATGCTTTACAGAATAAGGAAGATGTTAAAATCACAAAGAAAGGCATACAAATCACTATAACTATTCATTTAAGCAAAGAGACTTGCAATTCAATATATTGTGATGTCCCATGATATTATTGTGAGACTTTTGACAATACGATATCACAATATTTCAGTTATTTGATTATTGAATCTATTTCTTAGTACTGAAATTGAGTTAGAAATGTTAGTATCGTAACATATGTATTTGTTTTTCTTTTTCTTTTATTATTTATAGATTGTGCACGACCAGAGATGTGTGGACTGAATTGCTCTTTGGGATTAATAAAGTTGTTGATTGACTGATTGATTGATAATACTGTGGGATGTCACAATATATCAAATCACAAGTTTCTCTGCTGAGTGCCCCGGGACAGTTTTGAGCCTGTGTCCCCAGTCCCAGCAGATTTACACAAAACCACTGATTTGTCCCAATTTTGTTCAAGAAATGTTCCAGGTGTCTCTATTTTGGACCAAATTGACACCTGCCAACAGTAAAGAGAGACATAGACTGTCATTTGTTTCAGTAAAATACAGAAAAGCTGCGTAAAAATGACAAAAACACAAAGAAAATGTGACTATACTGACTCACATTAATGCAGAGTGCAGAACAATGTTCTCGTTTCACAATTGTATTATTTCCAACCAACCCAAATCAGGGATGTGTTTAATTTTGAAAATCTGGTCTCCCTAGTTTAAATGCCTTGTTTTATAGTAGCTCCACCTAATAAACATAAGGAACTGCATATCCCATGATTCATTTCAGTGCAGAAAACATGAAGAAATATGTTTTTTACTTGAATTCTTATTATGACGGTAATAATTCACACCAAAATCTTGTCAAGGTGTTTTAAAAGCAAAAAGTGTGCCATCTATCTGTGATATTTTCGATTAGCCTCTCCAAAATACGTCGTGATAATATCGTATTGTGAGATTTGGATATCGTTACATCCCTACAAATGACCAAATGGAGATGCAGAGGATTAGAATGTGAATGTTTGAAGCAAAAATAACATTTCAATTTAAACTATAGTCGCCATCACCAGGTTCGTTTTGCTCTATGCTGTTGCTTATGGCACTACAATAATGTACACTGTCTTTAATTGTTTTGTTTTTTCTTTTTTTTCTTTCTTTCTTTCTTTCTTTCTTTCCATAAGATAGAAGCGTAATTAGCCACATTGCGTCTTTAAAATTCACCAAAAACCACCTAACCACCAGACCCCTGAGCGGCCAGACCCTATAGAAGCACTGCGCTGCGTCTGAAACGGCTTTACGCGTGTGAAAGAGAGAGAGGAGGGAATGAGAGGAGGAGAGGAGGAGACGTGAAAAAAGACGACATGCGAAACGAGGCATGAAGATCTGAGCATCATCTATGTCCAAACTCCAAACCAAAATGTCTACCCGAGTTTGGACTCCGGTGGCACCGCTGTCTGTAACATGCGATCAACCTGTGCGCGCGGAACAAAGGGAGGAGGGGGGAGGGAGGGGGGTACAACATGCATGGCGTCTGTGGAACATAGATAAGAGACAGACACGGAATTATGGCGAGGGGGAGGAGGAGGAGAGAGGAGGAGGAGGAGGAGGAGGAGAGAAGGAGCGAGGATGGAGATGTCTATCCAAAAGGCATTGCGCACTCAAGTCATGTTGCAATGCGATGGGGGGATTTGAAACGCGTTGGGACCATCAACCACAAGGCACCATACGGGATCTGGTTCTGGTTTAGACCTGGTTCGGTCCTGGTTTAGTCCTGGTTTAGTCTTGGTTTAGACCTGGTGCAATCCTCGCTTAGAAGAAAGCAATTAAGCAGCAAGAAAATGGTTTGGGAATCACCATTTTAAACCATACCATGCATATACGGTCAGATCTTATAGAAAAGTGTATTATACTATAGCTATATACGCTGTTGTAGATGTGAAAGAATTGCAAATGAAGGAACCTGCATCTCAAAATGTCCAAATATAAGGGAACTTTCTAGGTTGGTGTGGATTGTGAACGCAAAATTCACCAAAAAATAAATAAAAATGTATTGTACGCAGTGGATGCAATATTAAGAATTGCAATGAGAGATGTAACGCGTTTTCCCCGTCCTCTGGTTAATTCGCTCCTCCTTTGTGCAGACAGCGGAGCCCCGTCGTGAGCCCCATAATAATACGGTTCATACGGGCTAATTGCGGTGCGCATTCAACATTGTCCAAACACTAGAATGGATGTAATTACCTCGCTTGCTCCTGCCTATCTGGCCCAGCTTCGGCGGGCGCTTGTTCTGGGCTCCGCATAAGAAGTTGTTGGTGTCTTGCAGACGGCAGGTGAACGAAAGGTGTCCCTCGTCGCCTTCGTAGTGACTCATTTTGTCCTCGTTGAAAGGCAATACTTCCGACATATCCAAACGCGTCTTCTGTCACCGCCACCGAAGATCACCGAGTATCAGCGGGCTCGTGCGGCCAGGCGTCTTCCACAGCTCGTCACGACAACACAAGATGCGATAAAAAAGAAAACAATGCAATTTACTGCCGCGATATAGCCTCGTCCGCGTGCGTTTACCGCGAACACACGTGGAGATGCGCAACAAACATGTAAAAAAACAAATTAAAAATGTCCCCCGTGTCCGCGCAGCATCATTTGGTGATAAAACATGAAAGCAGGGTGCGTAAAGGAGCACGTATCTCCGGATTGTTGTTGAATCGCGGAATGTCGCGCACCGTGGTGGGGTTGGAGAGAGGCTGCGTACGGCGCGGAAAACCCGAGGAAGAACAAATGCAAATCGAGGAGCGATGCAAAACACTGACGCGCGCGGCAGGGGAGAGCTGGTGAGGGAGCGGCAGAGGCGGCAGGAGCGGCGCGGAGGTCTCTGCGGCAGGAGCGGTAGAGGCGGCAGAGCGCGCACACACGCGTACAGACGTGTCCTGGGATCTTCCGCGTCGCGCGCTGCTCTCGCCAAACGATTGCCTAAATTTATATTCCAAAAGAGGCACGTAAACGGGAAATACGCAGAGGGACGTGCGCGGGTGCAGTGCCGCGGTTTGGGGACAGTAGGGCTGTTTTCCTTCTGAGATGAGGCTCGTCTGATTATGGTTAATTAAAGCGTAACGAGTATTGGAGAATATACTGGATAACCGCGTGAGATGCACCGCGTGTGACCAGAAGGGGGCAGCGTTTTCAGTGCAAGTGGAGAGGACTTGAATTCAGAGTCCTACTGATTTGAGCAGTAGAGTTTACATGAATTGTGCTCAAATGATTTCATTTTCGAAACAGACAAGCATTGATCACTTCATCTCAGTCTCGCAGTTGTGCTAAAACAAGGTGAACTTGATCTTGAATCTTGTCCACGCCGATGAAAGATGAAATCCTTATTCCTGATGACAGTATTCAAACAGCAGACCAGTGAAAACATGAGTGTACGTAAAGAGTGTCGTGTATGAAAGAGTGTATGAAAGAGTGTATGTAAAGAGTGCATGTAAAGAGTGTATGAAAGAGTGTATGTAAAGAGTGTATGAAAGAGTGTATGTAAAAGTGTATGAAAGAGTGTATGAAAGAGTGTATGTAAAGAGTGTATGAAAGAGTGTATGTAAAGAGTGTATGTAAAGAGTGTATGAAAGAGTGTATGTAAAGAGTGTATGAAAGAGTGTATGAAAGAGTGTATGTAAAGAGTGTATGAAAGAGTGTAAAGAGTGTGAAAGAGTGTATGAAAGAGTGTAGTGTAAAGAGTGTATGAAAGAGTGTATGTAAAGAGTGTATGAAGTGTATGAAAGAGTGTATGAAAGAGTGTATGTAAAAGAGTGTATGAAAGAGTGTATGAAAGAGTGTATGTAAAGAGTGTGTATGTAAAGAGTGTATGAAAGAGTGTATGTAAAGAGTGTACGAAAGAGTGTATGTAAAGAAAGTGTATGAAAGAGTGTATGCAAAAGTGTATGAAAGAGTGTATGAAAGATGTATGTAAAGAGTGTATGAAAGAGTGTATGCAAAGAGTGTATGAAATGAAAGAGTGTATGTAAAGAGTATGTAAAGAGTGTATGAAAGAGTGTATGCGAGTGTAAAAGAGTGTATGAAAGAGTGTATGTGAAAGAGTGTATGAAAGAGTATGTAAAGAGTGTATAAAGAGTGTATGAAAGAGTGTATGTAAAGAGTGTGTGTAAAGAGTGTAAAAGAGTGTATGTAAAGAGTGTATGAAAGAGTGTAATGTAAAGAGTGTATGAAAGAGTGTATGCAAAAGTGTATGAAAGAGTGTATGAAAGATGTAAAGAGTGTATAAAGAGTGTATGAAAGAGTGTATGTAAAGAGTGTATGAAAGAGTGTATGAAAGAGTGTATGTAAAGAGTGTATGAAAGAGTGTATGTAAAGAGTGTAAAGAGTGTATGAAAGAGTGTATGTAAAGAGTGTATGAAAGAGTGTAAAGAGTGTATGAAAGAGTGTATGAAAGAGTGTATGTAAAGAGTGTATTGAAAGAGTGTATGAAAGAGTGTATGTAAAAGAGTGTATGAAAGAGTGTATGTAAAGAGTGTATGTAAAGAGTGTGTGTAAAGAGTGTATGAAACAGTGTATGTAAAGAGTGTATGTAAAGAGTGTATGAAAGAGTGCGTGAAAGAGTGTATGACAGAGTGTATGTAAAGAGTTTATGAAAGAGTGTATGTAAAGAGAGCATGAAAGAGTGTATGAAAGAGTGTATGAAAGAGTGTATGTAAAGAGTGTATGAAAGAGTGCGTGAAAGAGTGTATGACAGAGTGTATGTAAAGAGTTTATGAAAGAGTGTATGTAAAGAGAAAGAGTGTATGAAAGAGTGTATGAAAGAGTGTATGTAAAGAGTGTAAAGAGTGTATGAAAGAGTGTATGTAAAGAGTGTATGAAAAGAGTGTAGTGTAAAGAGTAAAGAGTGTATGAAAGAGTGTATGCAAAAGTGTATGAAAGAGTGTATGTAAAGAGTGTATCTAAAGAGTGTATGTAAAGAGTGTATGTAAAGAGTGTATGTAAAGAGTGTATGTAAAGAGTGTATGTAAAGAGTGTATGTAAAGAGTGTATGTAAAGAGTGTATGTAAAGAGTGTATGTAAAGAGTGTATGTAAAGAGTGTATGTAAAGAGTGTATCTAAAGAGTGTATGTAAAGAGTGTATGTAAAGAGTGTATCTAAAGAGTGTATGAAAGAGTGTATGTAAAGAGTGTATGTGAAGAGTGTATGTAAAGAGTGTGTGTAAAGAGAGCATGAAAGAGTGTATGAAAGTGTATGAAAGAGTGTATGTAAAGAGTGTATGTGAAGAGTGTATGTAAAGAGTGTGTGTAAAGAGTGTATGAAAGAGTGTATGTAAAGAGTGTATGAAAGAGTGTATGTAAAGAGTGTACGAAAGAGTGTATGTAAAGAGTGTATGAAAGAGTGTATGCAAAAGTGTATGAAAGAGTGTATGAAAGAGTATGTAAAGAGTGTATGAAAGAGTGTATGCAAAAGTGTATGAAAGAGTGTATGTAAAGAGTGTATGAAAGAGTGTATGTAAAAGAGTGTATGAAAGAGTGTATGAAAGAGTGTATGTAAAGAGTGTAAAGATGTAAAGAGTGTGTGTAAAGAGTGTATGAAACAGTGTATGTAAAGAGTGTATGTAAAGAGTGTATGAAAGAGTGCGTGAAAGAGTGTATGACAGAGTGTATGTAAAGAGTGTATGAAAGAGTGTATGTAGAATGAAAGAGTGTATGAAAGAGTGTATGAAAGAGTGTATGAAAGAGTGTAAAGATGTAAAGAGTGCGTGAAAAAGTGTATGAAAGAGTGTATGTAAAGAGTGTATGAAAGAGTGTATGTAAAGAGAGCATGAAAGAGTGTATGAAAGAGTGTATGAAAGAGTGTATGTATGAAAGAGTGTATGAAAGAGTGTATGTAAAGAGTGTATGAAAGAGTGTATGTAAAGAGTGTATGAAAGAGTGTATGCAAAAGTGTATGAAAGAGTGTATGTAAAGAGTGTATGAAAGAGTGTATGTAAAGAGTGTATGAAAAGAGTGTATGCAAAGAGTGTATGAAAGAGTGTATAAAGAGTGTAAAAGAGAGTGTATGAAAGAGTGTATGAAAGAGTGTATGAAAGAGTGTATGTAAAGAGTGTGTGTAAAAATGTAAAGAGTGTATGAAAGAGTGTATGTAAAAGAGTGAAAGAGTGTAAAGAGTGTAAAGAGTGTATGAAAGAGTGTATGAAAGAGTGTATGTAAAGAGTGTAGGAAAGAGTATGTAAAGAGTGTGTGTAAAGAGTGTATGAAACAGAGTGTATGTAAAGAGTGTATGTAAAGAGTGTATGAAAGAGTGCGTGAAAGAGTGTATGACAGAGTGTATGTAAAGAGTGTATGAAAGAGTGTATGAAAGAGTGTATGTAAAAGAGTGTATGAAAGAGTGTATGTGAAGAGTGTATGTAAAGAGTGTGTGTAAAGAGAGCATGAAAGAGTGTATGAAGAGTGTAAAGAGTGTATGAAAGAGTGTATGTAAAGAGTGTAAAGAGTGTGAAGAGTGTATGTAAAGAGTGTATGAAAGAGTGTGTATGTAAAGAGTGTAGAGTGTAGTGTAAAGAGTGTATGAAAGAGTGTATGAAAGAGTGTATGTAAAGAGTGTATGTAAAGAGTGTGTAAGAGTGTGTGTAAAGAGTGTGTATGAAAAGAGTGTAAAGAGTGTAAAGAGTGTATGAAAGAGTGTATGTAAAGTGATGTGTGTAAAGAGTGTAAAGAGTGTATGAAAGAGTGTATGTAAAGAGTGTATGAAAGAGTGTATGAAAGAGTGTATGTAAAGAGTGTGTATGTAAAAGAGTGTGTGTAAAGAGTGTATGAAGATGTAAAGAGTGTAAAGAGTGTAAAGAGTGTAGTGTAAAGAGT
This sequence comes from Boleophthalmus pectinirostris, assembly GCF_026225935.1. Taxonomy (NCBI): domain Eukaryota; kingdom Metazoa; phylum Chordata; class Actinopteri; order Gobiiformes; family Gobiidae; genus Boleophthalmus; species Boleophthalmus pectinirostris. The sequence continues at coordinate 20,840,655 of NW_026571299.1, read as the reverse complement.
GTATGAAAGAGTGTATGAAAGAGTGTATGAAAGAGTGTATGTAAAGAGTGTATAGAGTGTATGAAAGAGTGTGAAAGAGTGTGTAAAGAGTGTATGAAAGAGTGTATGTAAAGAGTGTGTATGAAAGAGTGTAAAGAGTGTATGAAAGAGTGTATGAAAGAGTGTATGTAAAGAGTGTGTGAAGAGTGTATAAAGAGTGTATGAAAGAGTGTATGAAATGAGTGTATGTAAAGAGTGTATGAAAGAGTGTATGAAAGAGTGTATGAAAGAGTGTATGTAAAGAGTGTATGTAAAGAGTGTGTGTAAAGAGTGTATGAGAGTGTATGTAAAGAGTGTATGTAAAGAGTGTATGAAAAGAGTGTATGTAAAGAGTGTATGTAAAGAGTGTATGTAAGAGTGTGTAAAAGAGTGTATGAAAAGAGTGAAAGATGTAAAGAGTGTATGAAAGAGTGTATGTAAAGAGTGTATGAAAGAGTGTAAAGATGTAAAGAGTGTATGAAAGAGTGTAAAGAGTGTAAAGAGTGTATGAAAGAGTGTATGAAAGAGTGTAAAGAGTGTAAAGAGTGTAAAGAGTGTATGAAAGAGTGTGTAAAGAGTGTAAAAGAGTGTAAAGAGTGTATGAAAGAGTGTATGTAAAGAGTGTATGTAAAGAGTGTAGTGTATGAAAGAGTGTAAAGAGTATGTAAAGAGTGTAAAGAGTGTATGAAAGAGTGTAAAGATGTAAAGAGTGTATGTAAAGAGTGTATGTATGAAAGAGTGTAAAGAGTGTATGAAAGAGTGTATGAAAGAGTGTATGAAAGAGTGTATGAAAGAGTGTATGTAAAGAGTGTATGAAAGAGTGTATGTAAAGAGTGTATGAAAGAGTGTATGTAAAGAGTGTATGAAAGAGTGTATGTAAAGAGTGTATGAAAGAGTGTATGAAAGAGTGTATGAAAGAGTGTATGAAAGAGTGTATGAAAGAGTGTATGTAAAGAGTGTATGTAAAGAGTGTATGTAAAGAGTGTAAAGAGTGTAAAAGAGTGTATGTAAAGAGTGTATAAAGAGTGTATGAAAGAGTATGTAAAGATGTAAAGAGTGTATGTATGTAAAGAGTGTATGTAAAGAGTGTAGTGTAAAGAGTGTGTATAAAGAGTGTATGAAAGAGTGTAGTGTATGAAAGAGTGTATGTAAAGAGTGTATGAAAGAGTGTATGTAAAGAGTGTATGTAAAGAGTGTATGAAAGAGTGTATGTAAAGAGTGTAGTGTAAAGAGTGTATGAAAGAGTGTATGAAAGAGTGTATGAAAGAGTGTATGTAAAGAGTGTATGAAAGAGTGTATGTAAAGAGTGTATGAAAGAGTGCATGAAAGAGTGTATGTAAAGAGTGTATGTAAAGAGTGTATGAAAGAGTGTATGTAAAGAGTGTATGAAAGAGTGCATGAAAGAGTGTATGTAAAGAGATGAAAGACAATCTATCCTTGAATTGGATAGCTGGAGGCTCAGATATGATCTGTCTCCCATCTACAACTGCAACCTCAAATCCAGAGGTGTGAAAACTCACATTATGGCCTTGAATGATTATTTTAATAAGACCCCACACTCAGTGCAAGATCAATAGAGCTAGCTAACAAAAAGAAACTAAAAACAAGTAGGGTGTTAGTTTCAGAGTAGTTTCAGTGTAGTTAGCTCCTCCCTGCAGACAGATATAAGGAAGTGTCCACCAGCGTCTGAGCACAACTGAAGAAGGAGCTTGGATAAGCTGAGAAATGTTTTCAACCAAATAAACTTTTGTTCAGACAAATTGAATTTCTCCTTAACTTAATTTCTCTCCTAAATTGTAAAAAAAGAAAAAAAAAAGAAAAGCAAAACCATAAAAATTATAAAATAGCAATGAATAAGTAAAATAAATAAAAGACACAGACACCACACAACTTATGCGGTGTTAAAGCCAGAGAGTAAAAGTGGGTCTTAAGACGAGACTTAAAACACCATCGGGGGGACTGTTTGGACATGGGAGGGCTGAGCGTTCCAGAGCTTAGGGCCAGAGTTTGTAAAGGGAATGTGATCCATATCTGCAGTTGTTAATTCAGTTATACTGTATAATGGTTCTTTCACCTATAGGCTTGGAGGACACGCTGAAACCATCAAAACCAGGTCTGAAAGTGAACTACATCATTTCCACTGTAGTACTAAACAGGAAAGTGTCCAAAGGAGGAGAAAAAAGTAAATAACATTTACCACAGTTTGAGAAACACTGATTTAGACCTTTACAAACATGTTCGGAAAAGCCCCTGTGTGTCAGATGCCCTCCCCGTGTGTCAGATGCCCTCCCCGTGTGTCAGATGCCCTCCCCGTGTGTCAGATGCCGTCCCCGTGTGTCAGATGCTAACCCTGTAATTTAGAGTTCTACAAACATGCATTTAAATACATGGGATTCTGTTAATGCTCCAGTATTTGAAATATGCACTTTGAACAGAAGAGATTATAAATTTCAAATCTAATCTCAGAAAACGAAATTGCATGTATGCCTTTTTAAATATATGCAGCTCTTCTTTCAAAATGAATCCTGAAATTTCATGTCTTCATTTTATACATGAGATTCTTGGATTAGGCTGTACAGATTTCAGTCTTCTCTCAAAATATTCTCTTTGAACAGAATCCCACAGAAATTGCAAATCTAACTGCATTCAAATCTACATTCTATATGTTTAAATGTGTACAGACCTACTTTATGCACTTTTTTTTTTTTTTTTTTTTGCATTTCATCTGGCATAAATTGCCAATATCAATGATCTGTCTGATGTGGCTGTGCAGCGTCATGTCAGTTCTATGCTGATGACATCACAGTGTGTGTCGATGCAAAAACAAAGCAGCAGCCACCGAGAACCTGTCATCTGCCATGGTGACAGTCTGTGATTTGTTAAAAAACTCATGTTTACATCTCAATGTCGCTAAAACAATGTGTATGTTTTTCACAAAATCTGCAAATAGAGAGAGATCCAATAGTTCTTGTAGATGGGAAAGCCCTACAAGTGGTACAAGAATACAAGTATTTAGTCACAATGGATTCTCAATGATCATTTTAAAAGCATGTAAAAAATCTGAGAAACAAAATTAAATTAAATTTAGTAAATTTTAAACACATTGGAAGAAATGTAACTACAGAGGCCTCAAAATGGTATCTAAATGCACCACTCTGTCTCATATAAACTACTGTCTGACAACTATCATCACTCTAAAATATTGAACAATATAATTTTCTAAATTGGGAAAACATAATTATTCATTCAGACATTATTCTAGTTCATTAAACGCTCCCTGGTCTTGCTCCAGCCCAATTAAAAGAGTTCATACAGGAGAATTTAAACACAAACACTGGAGCCTGGAGCAGAGGAGACTGAAATCCCGTTCAGGAAGACTTCATTTGGACAGTCGGCCTTTTCAGTTTGCACCGCACACTCTGGTCAATCTGGTCCCCACAGAAATAAGGAACATGACCTCTGTCCAGAGCTGCAGTAGATCTGTGAAACAACAGCTTCTGGACAATCACACACGTGAACAGAACTAATCTGTGTGTTTTAACATCACAGCAAATGTCTCTGTTTTGTTATGTGATTGTGATTTGTGTCTTTTGTCTTTAATGTATGAGCTGTGTGTGCTTTTAACATGTTCTCATTTTACTGATATGTCTACAGTTAATACTCACTGATCTTAATGTGTTTGTCATGTGTGATGGACTCAATGTTACTGTGCCTATGTCCTGTTTTTTGTCTTGCCATCTTCCTGCCAATGGGACTACGTATGAAAATGACCCTGCAACTCAGGCACATTTACATGCTGATTAATGCACACTGCCCCATATTTAATAAATAAACATAAATAATTGCAATAATAATAATAATAATAATAATAATAATAATCTAAATTCATTATAAATATATTTAAAAATTAGCCCTACCTTATACACAATAAATGGTGAAAGTCAAGGTCTGTGCTGTGGCTCCTCACATGTTGAAACCATAGCAGGTCCCATCAAACTCCTCTCCTCTTTTGTTTCACTAATCCCTGAGTCTGCTTTGTACTTTGATAATGTTTACATAGAAACCATGGCTTTTGGGGCTCACAGATACTCTTTCACAACACAATCACAAATCACGGCTTGGGGGCAGGAGACGGCTCTTTCTCAGTGGCCTTCATGTTCTGTGTTGAACAATGTGTTGAAAAGGGAGAGGTAAGCAGAGCCGCATGTCCACAGCTTTAATGCACCAGGACTATGAGAGAGGGAGACACACCCAGTACCCACGGAGCAGCCATCCATAGGAGGAGCACTGGAGGAGGGCCACACATCGGAGGAACACTCCATACCACTGGGAAAATTTAGGGGAATAGTGTTGTTTTATTTTGAAATATTGGGTTTGAATTGTAATTTGTTTCTTTTTTTTTTAATGTTGTCCTGTTGGCTTCATCAGTTCAGGATCTGTAGTGTGAGGATCAGCACTTCTAAGACCGAGGCCATGGTTCTCGACTGAAAAAACGTGGCTTGCCCTCTCCAGGTGGGTGGAGAGTCCCTGCCTCAAGTGGAGGAGTTCAAGTATCGCAGGGTCTTGTTCACGAGTGAGGGGAGGACGGAGCATGAGATTGACAGGCGGATCAGTGCAGCATCGACAGTAATCTGGTCGCTGTATCGAACCGTTGAGTTGAAGAAGGAGCTGAGCCGAAAGGCAAAGCTCTTGATTTACCGGTCAATCTTCGTTCCTCACTTATGGTCATGAGCTCTGGGTAATGACCGAAAGGACCACGGATACAAGTGGTCAAAATGAGTTTCTTCCGCAAGGTGGCTGGGTGCTCCCTGAGAGAAAGGGTGAGAAGCTCAGTCACATGGGAGGATCCTGGAGCAGAGCCGCTGCTCCTCCACATCGAGAGGAGCTAGTTGAGGTGGCTTGGGCATTTGTTCTGGACACTTCCATCAGGAGTTGTTGCAGACATGTCCCACAGGGAGGAGGTCCAGGGGAAGATCAAGGATATGCTAGAGGGACTATGTTTCTCAGCTGGCCTGGGAACGCCTTGGGGTTCCCCTGGAGGAACTGGAGGAAGTGTCTGGGATGAAGGAAGTCTGGGAGTCCCTGTTTAGACTGCTGCCCCCATGACCCAGCCCCGGATAAGCAGAAGAAAATGGATAGATAGAGATTCAGTTGACAGTCATAGGCCTGTCACAATGATTATTGATACTTTGCAGCTGATATGATGTCATCAACATTCTTTGGAGGTGATGCTAGCTGTAGGCACTGCCCTGTCTGCAGCTCTGTTACTCAGGTCAGACATTAATCTGACCTTTGTTTTAACACAATCTGATCAAACGAGCTGATGTGGTTAAAACTACAACAAGTGATCTGATTGTGCTGTTAAATAACCATTATTACACTCAAACAACATTACAGTCACAAGCTAGCTAGCACTCTAGTCACTCACACCTCTTAAATCCAACTCCTCCACAGGACCATGGACGCTCGCACTGGTCACAGGCACATGTGCTGTTTAAATGCATCTTGTCTTTTATTCATTTGACAGTTTGCTAATGTGTGTATTGTGTCACCATGGTAACTGCTGAACATTCTCCTGTAGACATACATATAGAATACCCCAACTATTCATAGACTGATGGAGAATAAATGGTGGAGTGTTGCAGAGAAGAGGAGGAGGTGATTTACATGAATACAGATCCAGCACAGAGACATGAACCATCAGGACTCTGTGAGAGAGTCCATTCAGCCTAGTACAAGCCAGTGTGGCTCTGCTTCTGCTGTAGGGAGTATTATAGCTCTGGGCTGAGTTGGCAGTATGGGGCTGGCATAGCACAGAAATGCACTTTTTTTTTATTTTTTTTTATTGTGAACATTTTTATTGTTGTCAGTATATGACAGTACAGTAGTTCCATAGTTATATCTTATTACGTTTTATTTTTCAGCCCAAGAGTTTGTTTTCATACGTGACAGTTTGGATTGCTCCATGAGGTCTTCCTCAGAGTCACATGATGTTGCTGTGACGTGTCTGGTCAGCTGATTTATACAGAAGGTCGTCCTGCCTCCACTGGTAGGAAGACAACGCCCAAACCTGTTTAAATCAGCTGTGCGAGAAGTCACAGCAACATTACGCGACTCTGAGGAAGAACGCAGGGAGTCACGTATGAAAACAAACTGTTGGACTGAAAAAATAATCTAATAACATAAATTACCAGAAGATCAAATGAACCTCATTGGACCATAGTTATACTTTTTTTTTTCTTTATTACAATAAGATTTGAGCCATAGAGGGCTGGATAAATAACCTCCATGACTCACTATAGATACAGTATCTATACTATATACTATAGCTATAGTATCAGTATATTTAATTCTGCTGATGACTTATTTAATGCAGCTCATGTTTTAGTGATATTGTCCTTTTTTTTAACTTTACTATAATCCTGCTTTAGAGTTACTGTGTCAGTGGCATACACTAATTTCAGTATTATCATTTATCAAAGAGATCTCGATATCACTGAAACATGTATGGACATAAAACCAGTGTTTTAACATGGTAGAGAGCTCCAAAATGTCAATTTTGCAGAATACGGCGTCTTTAAAAGTGCGATATTGTAGTTTGAGGAATAATGTGTGATGTAAAAGTGTGTGTGTGTGGAGCTTGGATGGTGTGAGTTACTCTGAGTGTGTGGGAGGAGAGAGAGAATACAGGACACAGGAGAGGCTTCTGCATATGACATCATTTATGACACACCCAGGTAAACAACAGTGAACAGCTCAACAACAGGATCAAAACAACAACACACACGCACACAGTGGTGATGACACTTGTTCATGTTTTCCTGATTCTGACCTGGTTTGGTGGATAGAACTTTTGTTTATCATAGTTTTACATCAGTTACATTACGGTCTTTAGGGAAAAGTACAAAGATGCAGGAAGTAAAATGGTAGTGTATATCTCTGCATACAGTATGTCATCAACACTGAAACCCCATCCAAAAAAGGGACTATTTACACACAAGAAAGGCATTTTTTTCAGTTTAAACCTTTACTTAATAATACCAAGCTGTTGTCATACATTTTTTATTTATCTAATCAAAACTGTTGTGTAATTTAGATACATTTTGGCCTTGTTTACATATGTTTGCTGGGTAACATTATAGACTTAGTTTCACCCAACTCAGTTTAACTCAATTAAATTTCATCAAAATTAAAAATCTAAAAAGAATTTGGTGAGATTCTTAGTAAAAATCTGAAATGTTTGTGTACTTCTTGTATTTGCACTTTTTTCCCCCCAGATTTTCTTCATAAACTTGTAAAAACTATGATAAATATTCATATATAGTATCCACCAAACCACAAAACAACTAGAAAAAAAATATCATATGCACTTTATTATTATGAAATGCAACAAAAATCACAATGTAGACACTTCAGATTTAAAAATACAACATTACATTAAAAAAAGTATGTTTCAAAAATAAATTACATTTGTGTAATGATCAACACTGCATTGACAAAAATCAAGACATATCTCATTTCCATTAAGGAGCTCTAAATTTTCTGGTGGATTGCTTTTCCTGGAATGTTACTCATTAAACTTATCTATCTCACTGGAAACAGGCATTGTAGGGCATTGTTTCCCAAAGACTGGGTTGCGAACTTCAGGTGGGGCGCAAGAAATTTTTTTTGGGTTGCCGTGTTACAATCTGCATGTAGGTCTGCAGTATATAGTTCTGCCTATACACCTGATGTGCTGCTGCGCTCTCCTCCTGCACCCGGACTGGAACACGCGACAAAAACACAGACAGGCTCATCTATCACATTAGAAATGTTCAGATGTTAAGACACGTTTTGTATAATTTCTAATCTTTTTGTACCGCATTTTTCTCAAAAATTGACAGTGCGCTTTATAATCCGGTGCGCCTTAAGTATTAATTCTGCTTGTGCTTACTGACCTGGAACCGATTTTATGTGGTACACAACGCTCAAAAATCAGTAAGAATGTTTTAGTACTACTTTGGTAAGTGAAGTGGCACCGCTATACGATCTGTGTGTAGACTTTTTATATCGGAAAAGTTTCACATGAACAATCTCCAATGCAATGCAGGCACAGTTCAGACTCACCGTCAGCAGCACATCCTCAGAGAGAACACACATGTTCCACTGAGTTGTGTCCTTTAGTCCGACAGAAGCCGACCGCATCAGTGCACAAGGAGCGAGCTGTTTTTATCAGCACTTATAGTTCATGCAAATGAGCCATGTGGTTTTAAGTTTAGTTTCTGTAAAACGTAATCAAATATGTGCACAAAGCTGCATTAAACACATTATCACTCAACGTATATTTGAGTCGTCCTCGTAGGAAATTTTTTTAAAAATTACAAAACTTAAATGACCCACCTACATTCACATTTATAATACAGATTCACCAAGACAGGGAGGCAAGGATCAGTCTCAAGTGTCATCCACTTAAAGTGCCTTATAATCCGGTGCATTGATGTATGAAACTAGACAAGAGAATTCAACTTTATTGATATTGCGCCTTGTAATCCAGTGTCCCTTATAGTCCGAAAAATACAGCAACTGTTTTATTGACTATTTTGTTCCAGTATTGCTGATTCAACTGAATGAAAAGAAAAAGAAATGGGCTACATTTAATGTCCAAATAGGCAACTTATAGATCCTTTTATTGCTGCTTCAGTGACTGTTTTTCATTGTTTCAAACTTGAGTAATAATAATTGATCAGAGACACGATCACTCAGTCAACAATAAAATGTCCTCATTAATGTTCAGTAATACTCAAATCCACTTTTATTTGATTTACAAATAATGTCTATTGACTTAGGTCGCGAAGGTTTGTGTCTTTTAAAATATGAATCTCCAGAAAAAAAGGCTGGGAAACACTGCTGTACGTGTTAAGTTATAGAGGTGAACCCGCTCAAAGTGAGAATGCATGTGTGCATACATTCTGAGGACCTTTTCAAATTCAAAAGAGATAATTTTTTTTTTTATTGTTAATCGCTATGGCAACACACTCCATTTCTCATCATTCATCTCATGTAATTTTCATGGGTTTCAGCTTCCTCTCATATATGCAACATTTTGAAAACTTTTTCCCATTTAAAAGATATTATGGATAGGTGAATTTAATGCCATACTGTGGAACATTCAAGGAAAAACAATGACATCTCCATGAAGACAAGAAGGTGTTGTGGATCCTCTACCAGCAAGGTGATAGTACAAGCTTAAAGGGCCCATATTACACTGTTTTCTGATCTTTGTTATAATATTGTTTCCTCATCACAAACAAAACCTGGATTTGTATTTTGTATTCCACTTTTGTTGCACCTCGTGATGTCATGTAGTAATACAGGAAGTGCTTCACTGTGTTTTTAAAATCCATACATCTTCACTAGCTTTATTTTGATCATTTCAGGCCTGTGGAATTACCAATCTCTACTGAACTAAAAGTAAAAGGTATCTGAACTTGAAAACTACTGCTTTGGAGATACAGACAGACTAATAAAAGTATTACTCAAATGTGTGAATGAAACAAAACATAATTTCAGGTCTGTTTTTAATGCAGTAAGGACATTATAACATGGATAAAAGTTATAATGTTGAATACTTTAAAGTTGAATACTGGTTGGGCTTCATTTGTGCGATGGTCCAGTGCAGTGGGAGGTTGAGATGGTGTGTTCGATCCAGTTTCTGTACCTGGAAACTGAGGTGTAGACTCCTGGAAACCCGTCCTTCCCACAGGAACGCCCCCATGAAACCAGACCGAAGACCTGAGACCTGCACACCAGGGGCCCACCTGAGTCACCCTGAGGAGACAGAGGAGACCACATCTACTGTGAACATACATATATTATTATTGTTATAAAATTTTATATTTGTTACTTCTGATTAGTGACCAGTGACTACTGAGAAAGATCAGCTGACAACAAGGGAAAGACCCTGTAATGACTAACAAGAAGAAGAAGAAGAAGAAAAAAAGAAGTGCTTGCAAAGTCCAAACTCAGGGCAACAGATTGTGCCAGATGAAACTTTGTGCCAGTGCACTTAGAGAGGGTGGATGGAGAAGTTCAAGTAACAACCTTGTGTGATGAAGGAAGAAAGAAAAGGCAAGGACAAAATTTTTAGGTACAAATTTAGAAATCCTGATTCCTAAAGAAAAAATATGCATCTGCAATCGAACAGTTTCTGCAAATTTACCTTCTTAATATAGACAGAAAATCTTCTTAAACGTGGTGGTGCAGAGATGAACAAAGTATTTGAAATCTAATCAATTCACTGACACATCAGAGCAAGTAGAAGGAATAGCAGGTTTATCTGGGTGTTTGGAGCACACCAGTGTCATATGGCATTAAATTCAATCTGCCAAAGAGGAACAAAAGGAGTCCTATGTCTTGGATTGACAAATGCTTATGGCTGTATTCCACATTCATTCATATGTACTTCATTTACATTTTTCACATACTAGAGAAGATTACAATTCATTCTTCAGTGATCTGGAGACCTGTATTTCTATACCACAGTTCACTACAGCTAGGCAGTCAGTGGAAAAGGGAGCTACGGCAGGCTGCGCTGTGTCACAATGGCAGCAGAACATCAAAATGGATGTCAGGAGGAAAACATCTACAGAACAACTACCACCAATAAGGACAGAAGACAGTTACAGCAACAGTACCCTTCACCAGAAGGCCTCTAAAAAAAACTCAGAAACATCACAGAATGAAAGTAAAGCCCAGCAAAAGCAGAAGCAGCTCCATTGGCAAAGGTCACATCTCAGAGCAGAGCCTCCACATGAATGGAAGGCCCATTCCAACTATCTCAGAGTTGCCCGTGAAGAGTCTGAGACAATGTATAATCAAAGTCTGAAAGACACAGATCAAAATTCAACAATTTAGTGCTTGGCTCATTTGAATATAATATTATTGCTAGGCTTAAAGTTGTGGTGCCTCCAGTATGCTCATTTCTGAGACGTATGTGGCCACTGAAAATGTATGAAAACCCAGTGAGCAAAGTGAAGATGCCAGAGCGCAATCAGTGTGCATGAAACAGTGGCTTGGAGTTCCACCATGTATGAGCCCAGTTGGTTTATATGGGACAGGAAACTGGAGTTGCCAGTAAAAGGCCTGGTGGAAAAATTCAAGAACATCAAATTAAGACTTGTTATGACTCTCAATTGACTCACAGGAGTACATTCTTCAAAGGTAAATGCAGGAAAGAAATGGGCTCAAACTGAAACAGTCCAAAATGCCACATCATCTCTATGTCATATGTCATGGCCCCCAATCGAGTAAGGGAGAGCTGGCTTTGGGTCGATACCACGTATTCCTCGGTGGAATAAGGCTACACCTGTGGAACGACATCAGGTTGTAGTGGAAGAGATGAGAAGGCAGGAGGAAGAAAAAAGGGAGACGAAAGGAATGCAAAGCTCATGTCAATGGCCAGAGAAGGTCAATGGACTAACAATGGAAGGTCCACCATTGAGCTTCATCATCAGAAGCTAAGCAGGGCTGGGCCTGGTCGGGACTTGGATGGGAGACCTGGGAAAATCAGGTGGCATAGGGAGGCGCCAGTCGCAAAAAACTCATTGTGTCCTTAAGCAAGACACTTCACCCATATTGCCTAGTATGAAAGTGGTGTGTGCGTGAGTGATGGTGGTTGTCAGAGGGACCGATGGCGCAGACTGGCAGCCACACTTCAGTCAGTCTGCCCCAGGGCAGCTGTGGCTACAATAGGAGTGAGTAGGAGTGACTGAATAATGCTCTGTAAAGCGTCTTTGTGACAAATGTCTGTGAAAAACGTTATAGAAATAAAACTTAGTTACTTCATACTACGAGCAACATATGACCTCCTTCCATCATCTTAAAATCTACACCAATGGTTTAGTGAAGACCCAAGCCCCTACATCATTAAAGCATGTCCTGTCAGCTGTATGTTACAGGGGTAAATTATATATATAGACGGTCTGAATAATGACATCAGCCCAATAAATGAGGGAATGGTAAACTATTTACCATTACTGAAGCGAGAACTTATATAGTACAACCAATGAAACCAGAACTGTTAAAAATAAATACATTATATTTACAATAAAATTATTCAAAACCAGGACCATTAAAAATGTAAATATAAAAAAATGAAGGTAAAGTTCAGCTGTGTTCAGTCCATGTGTCTTTCCCTGTTCCATGTCCACACCTCTCGCAGGTGTGACCTGAGCACAAAGAGGAGAAGCACCAACCAACCAGACAATAACACCAAAAGCCTCATATTACCCCCACCAGGGACACTCAGGGGGCTGGAAGAGCTCCTCACCCTGCCGATGTGTCTCTGAGCATCCAACTAGTTCTCAGGTGCGCCTTTTGTCCACTACCGGCCTCACACCACCTCCTGAACCTCTAGACCAGGAGACACAACACAAGGCCAGCATCCCATACACAGCAAAATGGTCCTGTAGCCCTGAGCTTTCTTCACGAGTACTGCTAGCCCACCAACCTCACATCTCCATCTTCTCTGTCCTCTTTCCCATCATGTCTCCTTTTACATGATTCTCTGTGTCCTAGTGTTAGAGCATCCGTGTCACGTGGCGTGTGTTGTCTAGACAAGCACAAAATACACCAATATTATAAAAACACACTAAAAGCAAAGAACTACAGTCTTTCCCACTGGGGTCCCATTACATATTCGACTAGCCTTTCTCGGACATATCCTTCCTCATAATCAAGTATTAAGGCAGAGTTGGACAACTTCTCTGCAACAGATTTCAACAATGAGCCTCAACTAAGCCCATGTTTGTCCCAGCAGACCACCCAACAAATCACCATAGTGCACCTAAGAGTGTGAACCCCTGCAGGTCACACAGGATTGGAAGTAGCAGATGACCTTGATAAAATAATTGATGTGGCCACAGCACTCTGTCCAGATATGGTGTCTTCAGCAGCAGTAAAAGTGATAGTGACAGAGTGTTAGAACGGTTCCAATAGGAAGAGGGTACTTAGGAATCCTTTGAGAGACAAAAGACCATATACTCAGAGTTAGTACTTCAAGTAGCCCAGAATGGATGGAAAATTAACGTCTTTCCAGTTTTAGTAGAGTGCAGGGGGGTTGTGGTAACATCCATAACCTACCTGTTAAAGAAAGTTGGGTTAAGAGGGTCCTCACTTCGGTAAATCATCAAGTCATTTATAACAGAAAATAAAACAGCAGAGGAGGAGGCTAAGGGCATGTGCCTGGAGTGCCCTCTGGAAATGTGGTGGTCTAAAAGAAGGAGGGCCCTCACAGGACCCCAAGGAAACAATTTACCTTCTGAACTACAGGCCATGATTAAAATCAGTGACTCAGCTCAGGGATTCTAGCTCTACTTCTCATCATAAACCAGGTCTGATTACCTGTTTAACTGTAATCTGAAAGTTAAACAGTATTTCCTCCACACAATAGGCTTTGTTCCTGTGACGTAAGCACACTGCAGACTCCCTCTAGTTTAAACTGAGCTGGAGAGAGGTCTGGATTCTATGGTGGACAGATTGCAGACTTGTTGACCTGGTTTATGGTTTATATGTGTGTAATTACTGGGCATATCCACATGAAACAAAAAACGGCACAAAGTTCAACATCTTCTCTTCTATAAACATAGGTTCAACATTAGTGATTTCACTCCCTTGGAAGTGTACGATTTTACCTGACATTTTTGTCAATATGTAATTATTCATATTCATATATTACTTCATATCTTGAATCTCAGACTTTTATCAAGATTTTGTACAGTCTGGTAAATATTTTCAGTTTATATGAGCAAAAACCCATTTCTGGATTCCACTGGTTCCATGGTTAGAACATGAATCCTCAAAATCTCAGAACTACCTAAAACGCACATAGAACCTTATAAGAGCACTAATAATGGTGCTGAGAAATGTTATGATTTTAAAAGGCAGGTTAGCAATGAAAAGACATGTTATTATCTTAAATTGGATTTTTTTTTAAATATAACAATTAAATAAAATAATCAGGTAACATTTTGACTTCTTGGAATATCCACAATGATTTCGAAGCTTTATTCTGAGAATCAAATCAATGTCCAACATTGTTTTGAGGTAACAATGGCACTTTTGGAGCATTGATCCTCCTCTGCCTGGTACCACAGACAGTTCCCAGCACTGGGACCTTTGAGCTTTATTTTGGGAGATACTCGATACTGGGCGAGTCTGGAGACCAGACACTATTCACAGACGCTTACGCACATGGAGAGGTCAGATGTACACGATAACAGGGGTCAAGGCACCTGCACAAGCTTAAATTACTGGGTACTCTTGTAGAAGTAGTAGTAGTACTACTAGTATTAGTACTACTACTACTACTACTACTACTACTACTACTACTACTAGATGTCCATAAAAGGTCACAGCACCTACAGACTTAACTGGATATGGTTGTAGTAGCAGCAGCAGTAGTAGTAATACTAGTATTAGTAGGACACAGAGAGGTCAGATGTCCAAAACTGCTGTCTGTTAGACAACTGGATACTGTTTTAGACTTTGTAGTACTAGTAGTAGCAACAAAAGTAACTGTAGTAGCAGGAGGAGGAGAAGAGGTAAGATATTCACAATAACTGAATACTGTTGTTTATATAGTAGAAGTAGTAGTAGTAGTATAGTTGTAGTAGTAGTAGTAGTAGTAGTAGTATAGTTGTAGTAGTAGTAGTAGTAGTAGTAGTAGTAGTAGTAGTATAGTTTATAGTAGTAGAAGTAGTAGAAGTAGTAGTACTAGCAGTAGCAGTAGCAGTAGTAGTAGTAGTAGTAGTTGTAATAGTAGTAGTAGTAGTAGTACTGTATAGTGGTAGCAGTAGTAGTAGTAGTAGTAGTAGTTGTAATTGTAGTAGTAGTAGTTGTTGTAATTGTAGTAGTAGTAGTGGTAATATAGTAGTAGTAGTAGTAGTAGTAGTAGTAGTAGTAGTAGTAGTAGTACAGTTTGGGAACCCGTAGGACTGTTTTGTTTTGGGGG
Organism: Boleophthalmus pectinirostris; assembly: GCF_026225935.1. Taxonomy (NCBI): domain Eukaryota; kingdom Metazoa; phylum Chordata; class Actinopteri; order Gobiiformes; family Gobiidae; genus Boleophthalmus; species Boleophthalmus pectinirostris. The sequence goes on along the minus strand of NW_026571299.1, from coordinate 20,825,648 downwards.
TTTTTTTTTTTTTTTTTTAATCTGCTACACACTTTCATAAACTGTAGCCGTAATATTTGGGTGTAAATTTATAAATCAGTGCCAGAACTTTGAGCCAATATTCAGATTTACAAGCGAACAAATTGTTTTTCAAGACAACTCCTCTCCTCCAAACAGCACTCATTGAAAAAATCTCTCCTCTCTCTCTGACATGTTTTCTCTCTCTCTTTCCCTCTCTCTCTCTTTCTCTCTCTCTGTCTGTTAAATATAGCCGTTAATTAGTGATTCAGTACAGACCCGAGGCATAACAACATATAGCTCTCTCCCCCTCTTTGCTCTATCTCTCTCCCCCTTCTCCCTATGTCTCTGTTCGTAAAGCCCCCCTCTTTTTTCTCTCTTTCGCTCCCTTTCTCTGTCCTCTCTAAGTCTCTACGTTCTTCTGTCTATCTACCTCTCTTTCTCTCTCATTCCTCAAGTGTATAGTATGGTTTAATTAAAAATGAGCCTTTCCTTTCAAAGTAGTCCACAGTGAATCCTCTGCTCCTCTTCTCCTCTCCTCTATTCCTCTGACCTCTCCTCTATTCCTCTGACCCTCTCCTCTATTCCTCTATTCCTCTGACCCTCTCCTCTATTCCTCTATTCCTCTGACCCTCTCATCTTCTCTGACTCTCTCCTCTCCACAAATTGATCTAGGTCAGGAGTACCTAGGTGTTGTGCATTATTGAGGACAGTTGATTGGATTAAATGTATAGCAGGGAATTGAACCGATGAACTTGCTGTAAGTTGGCAATGTGATCAACCATACCCCCATAGTGAATATACTGACCCAGTTTTCTATTATTGTCAGGATTTTATCAACATTTAATACTTGCTGTTACATAATCCTCCTGTCATTGTGGTATTACTGGAAATCCGCCAACTTAAATCCTGTATTTATTACTAGTTTCTTTCTGGTTCCACTAAAAATTCAATCCTCGACATGGGATTTGAGCCAAACAGCGTCCTGTCCTTCCCACAGACACAGACACATGTGGGACATGGGCTGTGGATGTGCCAGGAGCAGATCAGGTGACTCTGTTCTGTCCTGGGATTAACATGTAAAAAAAGCCAGTGAAGGGACAATGAAATCAAGACAACAACAACATTTAATTGCTATAGTTTGGAAATGTCTTTTTCTAAAGCTGGGTGGCCAAAAGGATTTTGTTTTGTGCAGACTGTTAAGCTCCCTGACGCGCATCTTTGATTTCTTCTGATCAAATGGACAGATATTGTTCATGTTTTGTCGCCCTGGCCTAGGGGAGTTTGTCCTCTGCATTTGACCTGTCCTTCAATGTCACTAGTAGCCTGGCAAATTCAGAGTGATCTCTCTCTAAAATACAGAGATCAGTCTGGTCCCCACACTCTGTCACATCTCCAACCACAACCCAACATGATCGTGTAATCTTTTTTTTTGTTTTTTTTGTTTTGTTTTTTCAAAAAGGGCAGATGTCCACAGTAAGAAACAGTACCTGACAACTGGATACTGTTTTAGATTTTGTAGTACAAGTAGTAGTAACAAAAGTAATAGTCAAAAGTAATAGTAGTAGTTGTAGTAGTAGTAGCAGTAGAAGTAGTAGGAGAGGTCAGATGTTAAGGATAATTTAAGGGTCCTCTTGGTGCATCACTCGTGGTCACACTTGGTCTCATGTTTACTTTGTTTTATGGTGTTTATGTGCTGCTTTGTGTTGTGTTGTCCTGTTTTTTGATAAAACATGTTACCCCCTGTCCCAAGACAAATTTCTCCCATGGGAGACAATAAAGGATTATCTTATCTTATCTTATGTCCAGATGTCTCTTACACGAGTGGATACTGTTGTCTATGTAGTAGTAGTAGTAGTAGTAGTAGTAGTAGTAGTAGTAGAACTAGTAGTTGTTGTAATAGTAGTAGTTTTTTATTTATTTTTTTCATTGACACATGTGAAACAAAAACAAAATCAATGATTCGCTTAGTGATTCTGCAGAAATCTGTCATGTTTTTCAGCCCAGACATTTGTTTCTTTTTCCCATTTGAACTCTAGAGATTCACCAGTGACCACACACTTATCTTTGTAAAGAATAGGCTCTCTTCACACTTACGTCACAAACCAGGAACATGTTTGAAAAGATGGAATGACTATTTCCAGTGTACCTACTGACTGTGATCAAACCCACTGAGGTAAATGTGATCTGTGATAAAATGAAGACTGCAGACGTATGTGCTGTTTGGGAATCATCTGGAATTTGGTGCCTCATCTCTTCTAATCACATGTACCCATGTACCCACATGAGTGCTCAGAGTTGTGTGTCAATGGGGAAATGATGAAAACTGAGGGATGGTTGGAATTGTTGATTATCCAAACAAAACAGAATGCTACAATAACATGGAGATGAAGAAAACTGGGACATTTTCTCATTTTTCCTTGATTTTGTCTGACTTACTAGAGCAAACAGAGACCAAAGGAAGTTGTAATTGCATCTTTTCAAACGTCTACCTGGTTTGTGACGTAAGCGTGAATAGAGTCTGTTGATGGAGCACGTGTTCTGATCCCAGCCAATGTCACTGACTTGATGACCGCAATGTGAATTTTTTAAAGGACTTTTAATAATAATACGTTTTAATGCAAAACTCATATTGATATTGTGATTAAAGGCCATTGTATTACTTATGTTGGACTGAAACAAAAAACACTGGTAATCACTAAAAGAACCCCACCCAGATATAGGGAGAACATGCAGACTCCAAGAAGTGAGATTCAGGTGGTCCACTCACACACTCCAGGACTCACACTCTAGTACACACACTCCAGTACACACACTCCTGTTCCCAAGCTGCTGAGGCACAAGCTGTTTATGTACTGTAATACACTTGCCTGATGCACACATGCGACACACACACACACACGCACACACTCCACACACTCCACACACACCCTGGTCCAGTCTTGTTCCAGTTCTAGTTCAAATCTGGTCCAGTCCTAGTCCAGTCCTGGTCCAGTTCTGGTTCAGTCCTGGTCCAGTTCTGGTTCAGTCCTGGTCCAGTCCCGGTCCAGTCCTCGTCTAGTCCTGTACCTGGCATGAGTCTTTCCCCGTGGAGCCTGCACAGATCATGTTCTGGGTGATGGTCCCGTTGAAAGAGCGGCTGCTATTACAGCGCTCGGAGGAGACCACAGAGACCCAGACAGTGCGGAGGGCAGGAGAGTTCTTCTGCTTTGAGTCTGAAGATGTGGAGCCCCAGCCAGATACCTTACACCACTGGCCCTTCTCCGGGACGGAGCCTTGTTTGGGGAGAGGCACCAGCGACACAGCCTCACTCTGAACCAGGGGCCAGGAGAGCTGTGTGGGGAACAGGAGGACAATTAGAGACAAGTAGAGACAAGAAGAGACAGTTACAGACAGGAAGAGACATGCAGAGACAGTTAGAGACAGGCAGAGACAGGTAGAGACAAGTAGAGACAAATAGAGATATGTAGAGACAGTTAGAGACAGTTAGAGACAGGTAGAGACAGTTGGAGACATGTAGAGACAGTTAGAGACATTAGAGACAGTTAGAGACAGTTAGAGACATGTAGAGACAGTTAGAGACATGTAGAGACATGTAGAGACAGTTAGAGACAGTTAGAGACATGTAGAGACATGTAGAGACAGTTAGAGACAGACAGTAAGAGAGACATTGTAGAGACAGTTAGAGACATGTAGAGACAGTTTGTAGAGACATGTAGAGACAGTTAGAGACAGTTAGAGACATGTAGAGACAGTTGGAGACATAGAGACAGAGACAGTTGGAGACATGTAGAGACAGTTAGTTAGAGACATGTAGAGACAGAGTTAGAGACATGTTAGAGAGAGTGTAGAGACAGTTGGAGACATGTAGAGACAGTTAGAGACAGTTAGAGAGACAGTTAGAGACATGTAGAGACAGTTTAGAGACATGTAGAGACAGTTAGAGACATGTAGAGAGACATGTAGAGACAGAGACAGTTAGAGACACATGTAGACAGTAGAGACATGTAGAGACAGTGTAGAGACATGTAGAGACAGTAGAGACATGTAGAGACAGACATGTAGAGACAGTTAGAGACATGTAGAGACAGACATGTAGAGACAGTTAGAGACATGTTAGAGACAGTTAGAGACATGTAGAGACAGACATTAGAGACATGTAGAGACAGTTAGAGACAGTTGTAGAGAGACAGTTACAGTTAGAGACATGTAGAGACAGACAGTAGAGACATGTAGAGACAGTTAGAGACAGTTAGAGACATGTAGAGACAGTTGGAGACATTAGAGACATGTAGAGACAGTTGGAGACATGTAGAGACAGTTAGGTAGAGAGAGACATGTAGAGACAGTTAGAGACATGTAGAGACATGTAGAGACATGTAGAGACAGTTAGAGACATGTAGAGACAGTAGAGACATGGAGACAGTTAGAGACATGTAGAGACAGTTAGAGACATGTAGAGACATGTAGAGACAGTTGAGAGACATGTAGAGACAGTTAGAGACATGTAGAGACAGTTAGAGACATGTAGAGACAGTTAGAGACATGTAGAGACATGTTAGAGACAGTTTAGAGACAGTGTAGAGACAGTTAGAGACATGTAGAGACAGACATGTAGAGACATGTAGAGACAGTGTTAGAGACATGTAGAGACAGTTAGAGACAGTGTAGAGACATGTAGAGACATGTTAGAGACAGTGTAGAGGACATGTAGAGACAGTTGGAGACATGTAGAGACAGTTTAGAGACATGTAGAGACAGTAGAGACAGTTAGAGACAGTTAGAGACAGTAGAGACAGTGTAGAGACATGTAGAGACAGTTAGAGACATGTAGAGACAGTTAGAGACATGTAGAGACAGTTGGAGACATGTAGAGACATGTAGAGACAGACATGTAGAGACATGTAGAGACATGTAGAGACAGTTAGAGACATGTAGAGACAGTTAGAGACATGTAGAGACAGTTGGAGACATGTAGAGACAGTTAGGAGACATGTAGAGACAGTTAGAGACAGTTAGAGACAGTGTAGAGACATGTAGAGACAGTTGTAGAGACATGTAGAGACAGTTAGAGACAGACATGTAGAGACAGTTAGAGACATGTAGAGACAGTTGGAGACATGTAGAGACGAGACATGTAGAGACATGTAGAGACATGTAGAGACAGTTGGAGACATGTAGAGACAGTAGAGACAGAGACATGTAGAGACATGTAGAGACAGTTAGAGACAGTTAGACAGACATGTGAGACAGAGACAGTGTAGAGACAGTAGAGACATGTAGAGACAGACATTAGAGACATGTAGAGACAGTTGTAGAGACATGTAGAGACATGTAGAGACAGTGTAGAGACATGTAGAGACAGTTAGAGACATGTAGAGACAGACATGTAGAGACAGTTGGAGACATGTAGAGACATGTAGAGACAGTTGGAGACATGTAGAGACAGTTAGAGACAGACATGTAGAGACAGTGTAGAGACATGTAGAGACAGTTAGAGACAGTTAGAGACATGTAGAGACAGACATGTAGAGACATGTAGAGACAGAGACATGTAGAGACATGTAGAGACATGTAGAGACAGTAGAGACATGTAGAGACAGTTGGAGACATGTAGAGACAGTTAGAGACATGTAGAGACAGTTAGAGACAGTTAGAGACATGTAGAGACATGTAGAGACATGTGACAGTTAGAGACATGTAGAGACAGTTTGGAGACATGTAGAGACAGACATGTAGAGACATGTAGAGACATGTAGAGACAGTTAGAGACATGTAGAGACAGTTAGAGACATGTAGAGACAGTTAGAGACATGTAGAGACAGTTGGAGACATGTAGAGACAGTTAGAGACAGTAGAGAGAGACAGTTAGAGACATGTAGAGACAGTTAGAGACATGTAGAGACAGTGTAGAGACATGTAGAGACAGTGTAGAGACATGTAGAGACATGTAGAGACAGTTGGAGACATGTAGAGACAGACATGTAGAGACAGTTAGAGACATGTAGAGACAGTTAGAGACATGTTAGAGACAGTTAGAGACAGTTAGAGACATGTAGAGACAGTTAGAGACATGTAGTTGGAGACATGTAGAGACAGTTGGAGACATGTGTAGAGTTAGAGACAGTTAGAGACATGTAGAGACAGTTAGAGACATGTAGAGACAGTTGGAGACATGTAGAGACAGTTAGAGACAGAGACATGTAGAGACAGTTAGAGACATGTAGAGACAGTGTAGAGACAGTAGAGACATGTAGAGACATGTAGAGACAGTAGAGACATGTAGAGACATGTAGAGACAGTTAGAGACATGTAGAGACAGTGTGGAGACATGTAGAGACAGTGTAGAGACATGTAGAGACATGTAGAGACAGACATTAGAGACAGTTAGAGACATGTAGAGACAGTTGTAGAGACAGTTAGAGACATGTAGAGACAGTTAGAGACATGTAGAGACAGTTAGAGACATGTAGAGACAGTTAGAGACATGTAGAGACAGTTAGAGACATGTAGAGACAGTTAGAGACATGTAGAGACAGTTGGAGACATGTAGAGACAGTTGGAGACATGTAGAGACAGTTAGAGACATGTAGAGACATGTAGAGACAGTTAGAGACATGTAGAGACAGTTGTAGAGACATGTAGAGACAGTTAGAGACATGTAGAGACAGTTGGAGACATGTAGAGACAGTTAGAGACAGTGTAGAGACATGTAGAGACAGTTAGAGACAGTTAGAGACAGAGACATGTAGAGACATGTAGACAGTTGGAGACATGTAGAGACAGTTAGAGACATGTAGAGACATGTAGAGACAGTTAGAGACATGTAGAGACAGTTAGAGACAGTTAGAGACATGTAGAGACATGTAGAGACAGTTAGAGACATGTAGAGACAGTTGGAGACATGTAGAGACAGTTAGACATGTAGAGACATGTAGAGACAGTTAGAGACATGTAGAGACATGTAGAGACAGTTGGAGACATGTAGAGACAGTTAGAGACATGTAGAGACAGTTAGAGACATGTAGAGACATGTAGAGACATGTAGAGACATGTAGAGACAGTTAGAGACATGTAGAGACATGTAGAGACAGTTGGAGACATGTAGAGACGAGACATTAGAGACATGTAGAGACAGTTAGAGACATGTAGAGACAGACATGTAGAGACATGTAGAGACATGTAGAGACAGTGTAGAGACATGTAGAGACAGTGTGGAGACATGTAGAGACAGTTAGAGACATGTAGAGACATGTAGAGACATGTAGAGACATGTAGAGACAGTTAGAGACATGTAGAGACATGTAGAGACATGTTAGAGACAGTTAGAGACATGTAGAGACAGTTAGAGACATGTTAGAGACAGTTAGAGACATGTAGAGACAGTTGGAGACATGTTAGACAGAGAGACAGTTAGAGACATGTAGAGACAGTTAGAGACATGTAGAGACAGTGTAGAGACATGTAGAGACATGTAGAGACATGTAGAGACATGTAGAGACAGTGTGTAGAGACATGTAGAGACAGACATGTAGAGACAGTTGGAGACATGTAGAGACAGACATGTAGAGACATGTAGAGACAGTTGGAGACATGTAGAGACAGTTAGAGACATGTAGAGACAGTTAGAGACATGTAGAGACAGTTGGAGACATGTAGAGACAGTTAGAGACATGTAGAGACAGTTAGAGACATGTAGAGACAGTTGTAGAGACATGTAGAGACATGTAGAGACAGTTAGAGACATGTAGAGACAGTTAGAGACATGTAGAGACAGTTAGAGACATGTAGAGACAGTTGTAGAGACAGTTGGAGACTGTAGAGACAGACATGTAGAGACATGTAGAGACATGTAGAGACAGTTAGAGACATGTAGAGACAGTTAGAGACATGTAGAGACATGTAGAGACAGAGACATGTAGAGACAGTAGAGACATGTAGAGACAGGTAGAGACATGTAGAGACATGTAGAGACATGTAGAGACATGTAGAGACAGGTAGAGACATGTAGAGACAGTTGGAGACATGTAGAGACAGTTAGAGACATGTAGAGACATGTAGAGACATGTAGAGACAGTTAGAGACATGTAGAGACAGTTAGAGACATGTAGAGACAGTTGGAGACATGTAGAGACAGTTAGAGACATGTAGAGACAGTAGAGACATGTAGAGACAGTTGGAGACATGTAGAGACAGTTAGAGACATGTAGAGACAGTTAGAGACATGTAGAGACAGACAGTTGGAGACATGTAGAGACAGTTAGAGACATGTAGAGACAGTAGTAGAGACATGTAGAGACAGTTAGAGACAGTTAGAGACATGTAGAGACAGTTGGAGACATGTAGAGACAGTTTAGACAGAGACAGTAGAGACAGTTAGAGACATGTAGAGACAGTAGAGACATGTAGAGACAGTTAGAGACATGTAGAAGTGGTTCAGATGCGGTACCTGGTTTTTCTTTAAAAAATGAAACACAAAATTAGTTTTTTTTTTTAAAGTTTACAGTGTTTCAAAGTTCTTCTTCACTTACCTTGTGCATTCAAAACATCCTAATTATTCACTACAATGACTTTCTGAGCACTTTTCACAACTTTCAGAGACCAGAGCAGAGTTTTGCCATCACAGTAAAGTGAAAAAAGGACAAGATCCTCTTCCTTAAGACACTCTCCTGTCTGGGGATTGTGCTGTGCAGGGGGTGCTGGGGTTATGCAGGATGGACAGGTTTCAGGTTTTTGCACTGGCTTTCTAAAAGCCTAAATACCATAATTTTTGTACTATAAGGCTCAATTAAAATCCTTTAATTTTCTCAGCAATAGACAGTGCTCCTTATAATCCGGTGCACCTAATGTATTAATTCTAGTTGTTCTTACTGGCCTCGAACCGATTTCATGTGGTACTTAGCACTCAAAAATCTGTCAGAATATTGTAGTACAACTTTGGTAAACTACGAAGCTGCACCGCTTGATGGATTGTCGGAGCATTACGGCTACCATAGTCAGAAACCTCGTGGAGTAAAGGGCGATGTATAGTTCTGCGTCAACTCAACAGACACTGCACCCGTCGCCTTGTCGCAGAAAAAACTTCCTAATTTTCCCAGTTATTTATTGCAGTTGGAGTTGTGCAAGTCCAATGAAGAGCTTGAAATGGTCCAAAGGAAAGAACAAAACACAAGTCCAAGCTCTGCCAAAACTACCTCAGGGAAAAAAAAACAAGATGGTTAAGCTTGAAAACATGAAGTGTCCAGCAGCACAGTGTCCAGACTTAAACCCCATGGAGCTGGTTTGAGATGAACTGGACAGAAGAGTGAAGCAACCAACAAGTGCCACACATTTATGAAACTTCTGCAACAGACTTGGGAAGAACTTTCTGAACAATATTAGATTTTTATTGTAAAAAGAACGAGTCGCGAGTGTGTTCAGCTGTTCTATCTGCCAAAGCTGGACACACACATGAATCGAAGGTTTAGAATATGTTTTGGTCAACAGTGAAGTAAAAAACTGGAAAAAGTGTGGTGCTCTAAAACTTTTGACCTGTAGTGTATATTTGAGTCCTCTTTGTAGGAAATAAAAAAAAAAAAAAAACTTAAATGATCCACCCACATTATTCACATTCATAAAACACATTCACCACGACAGGGAGGCAATGCCTATTTCTTCTTCATTACACATTTTTTGGCTGGTGTGACTTGTAATCTGAAAAATACAGTACAGTAAGTCATAAGTGAAATTGTAAATGTAAACTTGTTCATACGCTGCTTTTCTTTCTTGGAATTCTGTCATTGTTTAATAGGGTTTGGCTTTTTAAGTACTTTTACTTCAGCCAAACCTTTTCAGTCATGATCCATGGGGTTGTAGTCTATGATTTGTTTGTTTTGTAATGCTGCAAAATGACCCAATAAACTACTACTACTGCTAGTAAAGTGTAAGTGTGAAGTGAAAATGGTTGCTCATAATAGCAGAACTTAAATAAAGTGAAGTAGTGCATGTACCTTGATAAGCATGATGTCGTTGTCATTGGTTACATTGTTGTAGAGTGGGTGTGGCTCCAGTCTCGCAGCAGAGACACGCCACCCCGTCCCCTCAGGCTCACCCAGCACCGTCTCCCCAGCAACCACCTGCATGTTCCCCAGCCTGCACACAGTGTACAACTCACAACTCATATACTCTGCTTAAAGTGGAACTAAAACGATCAACTACTCCACTCACAACCACCAATCAATCTGAAATAGAGCTGCTAAAATGGACAGTACCTGTAGGACTAAAGGGGAGAGTGAGGGGGGAGAGAGGGGCGGGGTCTGGAGGACTAAAGGGGAGTGAGGAGAGGAGGGGTGTGGTATGGAGGACCAAGGGGGAGAATGAGGGGGGAGGAGGGGGGGAGTACTAAAAGGGAGTGAGGGAGGGGGGATGGGGGAGGGAGTGGGGTCTGGAGGAGTAAACGGGGGAGGAGGGATGGGGTCTTTAGGACTAAGGGGGAGAGTGAGGAGAGGAGGCGGGGCGGGGTCTGGAGGTATAAGAATTACTGTGATTGGTCTAACAGGTATCCACACTTCAAACTCCGCCCCTGCAGCCAGGTGTTTGTATCAGTAGCACGTGTCTGTAATCAGGACAGTCCTGTGTGATGTCACCAAGTACTGGAAATGGCAGAGAGGGAGCACAAACTAAAGTTAAGCAGCTGATTTAGTGTTTAATTCCACTGACCAAACCAGAACTAAATCAGTTATGACCAAACTCAGTGAACATGCATTTCTGTGCACTATTTCAGAGTCTGTGCATGTAGATGGTCTATGAAACTGCTAGTGGTTTGAATAAACAACAAAGATTTTTATTTAACTCTGTTTGTTTGGCAGTGGTCCACCAACCTAAAGGCTGCAGGATCGATTCCCACTCAGACCAAGATCTGTCGTTAAGCAAGGCACTTGACCTATTAGCAGCCTTGTTTCTGTTAGTCTGTCCCAGGGCATCTGTGGCTATAACAGAAACTCCGCACCATCAAGTGTAAGTGAATACATGAATACAAAGTACAGTATGCTGCATTATTATTGTCATTATTATGAAATACAAGATGTTTCAAGGGCCTGCACCCCTGCACCTGATTTTAATTTACTCTGTGGGGCTCACCAGTGATGCCTGCTCCAGTTATGGAAGTAAAATTTCCATTCATTATTCACATAGAATTTTTGAAAAATTCAGAGAGAAAGCATCACAGAAGCTAGCAACATGCTCAATAATATCCATAGCTAATTTTTTAAAAAGCAAATTTAAAAAGCAAGATTCAGGGAAATGGTTGAATAACTTGGTGGTTTCTAAAGTTTCATTCAGCAGATTTGAAATACAGTTACAGTTCTTGTGGTCATCAGACACCACGTATCCTTGAGCAAACTTGTAAAGTCTACGGGAAAAAAGAATGAACCAGGGTGTGGGCGGTCACTGTTGAGCTCCAGACGCTCTGTGCTGTAAACACTGAAAATAAAGAAAAGGTGGGTGGAGACTGATGAGAACAGTGTGGAAAAAACTGCCTGACATTACACCAGACAGTAGTTTTATTTCCTGTCAAACAGAGACAAAGTCTCTTTAAGTTTCCTTCCTGCTGCTGTCAGGAATAAACACCTGTGTGCCTGTATACCTCTGTACCTGTGTACCTATATACATCTATACATGTACATGTGTCATCCACCTGTAATACTCATGTGTAGTACTGTAACTGAATCCTCCCTGTATAATACACACATGGGACTTTAATGCTGTTTCTCCTGTACTTTTGCTGCACTGTACATAATCATATACACACAATCACAATCAATCAGTCTTAAGTCCACTGTTAAGTCTTTTAATTACTATAATTATTTATCATGCTTCCTATTCCTCTGCTGTTCTTGAACTTTGTGTTGCAGCCTGCAACACTGTAATTTCCTAACTGTGTGACAAATAAAGGTGTATCTTTGTAACAACTGAAGCTGATACTCAAAGGGATTTAAAAGGGGATTTTACTTCTATGGCGTATTAACTGATTAACTACTCTGTCCTACAAAGGCAAAAGAACCTAACTCTCCAGAATGTGAAACTGAGAAAAATTAATTCAAAGTTTCTGTTTTGTCCAGACAAAAGTATAATAGGCAGTGCTCCCAAAATTGGACAACTAGTTGCTATAATGAAGAAATATTTGTATGAGAAAAATATTCAGTTCAAAATTGACCTTCAGTTCCTGTTCTCTGCCTTTGTATCATGAGCAAAGACAAAGACAAAAGGCAGAAACTGACATGACCATGATTTGGTTGATTTTGCCGAGACTTCCATCCATTATAAGAACATCTCACCAAGGTTCAGTCATCATGTGTTTGTTTAGTGCTGATCAGCATCGTGACACTTTCACAGTGAAACAGTTTCACACACAAGTGACTTTGCAGTTTCATATATACAGAATAAATAAATACACCAAATACTTTCACATTAAAGATCATTGAAGTATAATTGAATACAAAGGTTTATTTATTGAATGTGTTAAGACCCTTTAGATCACCATGTTCCCTTTTATGGTTTTGAAAATGCTATATTTACCCAAAACTATGTATTATATTGTTCAATAAGTTGTACTTTAGTTTTTGATACACAGAACAGTTTTGTATCATGCTTTTGTATATTTATAGACAACTATCATTTGTGAGCATGGGTGATGTAGGCATGTGGGCGGAGCCTTGTACAGAATCTTACAGTTAACCATGAGGAGGGTTTGAATAGGGCCTTGGAGTTATCACTAACATACTGAAACATGCATGGATGACATTTGAAACCTCATCAACATTATAACAAGAAAGAAAGATAAAGAAACATGATTTTTGTGTAATACTCCCTCCTTAAAACTTTTCAATTCATAGTACAGTATTCTCCCACTGAAAAAGATAAGACATGACACTATGTCAGGCACAGCTCACTGTGGGAGGAACGCTCTGAAACTATAACAAGTAACAACATCAGAACAACACGGAACAGACACAGGGACAGAACTGTCTCACTTCACAACTGTCTCAAAACTATGAGATAAGACAGAACAAGTAGAATCGGTTTAAAAACACATGAATTAAAAAACACATGAATTAAAACCACAACCTTAAAAGTAGTAGTGTTTCAACATCTCAATCCATGTCGAGTAAAAAGCATCAGTAGCAGTAATAGTAATAGTAGTAGTAAGTAGTAGTAGTAGTAGTAGTAGTAGTAGTAGTAGTAGTAGTAGTAGTAGTTGTAGTAGTAGCAGTAGCAGTAGTAGTAGAAGAAGTAGTAGCAGTATTAGGAGCAGTAGTAATAGTGGTGGTAGTAGTAGTAGTAGTTGTTGTGGTAGTAGTAGTAATAGTAATAGTGGTAGTAGCACTTGCTGTAAAATTCTCAAAGTGGAAGTGGGAGTTCAGTACAGATGTAGTAATAGTTCTGTAGGGTTGCCGGTTCAGTTCCTGCTGTGACAAATTAATAGAGTCTGAACTGGAGACAAACCAAGACAAGATTCCATCTTTTTTATGCTAAACCAGGATCCCCCTTATGTTGTGTCATTTGACAACACGTATTAATTAATTGAATTAAACTAGTGTTAAGAATGAAACCAGCTCAAAGGGCTTCACATATCGAAGGGTGAAGTGTCTTACTCAAGGACACAACACTCACGCAGACTGCAAAGAGCAAGATTTGAACCACTAACCTCAAAGGACACATGATGCATTATTTGTATTGTATTGCAGTTCATGGTTTAGAAGGTAAAGTAATGCCTATTCAAAGAACTAAACTTTTTTCAAATCTTTACTTAAGGAGACTTAGCAGAGGGAGTTACCAGGAGAGAAAAACTTCAACTAACTCATGCGCAACACACTCCATGTTTACAAGCAGACAGTTGACCTGGTAACTGAAAGGCTCAGAACCAGTTTAGTCTGAATCTTTATGGATGGGGCTTTTATCTTTGATGCAACAATTTAGGAAAATTACATACAGTGTATCTTCTCCACAGTGACAAAGGCTCTCATAAATAGGACTGATCAAATGTGAATGAAGCTAAATACAACTGCAGAGTTAAACACAGATAAAACTGAAAAAAAATGTCTGTATATGAGTCTTTAAATAGAGAGGACAACAAAAAATGCACATGTTTTACCCGATGTTGCAGTGAGCTGCTGTGAGCACCCAGGATTCATGAATGAGCACCCCTCCACAGAAGTGCTGCTGAAGGGAGGTCTGGAGGGACACGATGTACGAGACAGAGTGAGGAGGAGCCACAGAGCCACCCAGGATACGAAGAGTACGATGCAAAGGAAGCAGAGGAGAACCTGGCAACAGGCAGACACAAGAGAGACAATTATTATTATTATTATTATTATTATTATTATTATTATTATTATTATTATTATGCTCAAGATGTGTGTAAAATCTCTCTGTCGTCCACGTAGAATCCATGGCAAAGGAGAAATTCAATTTGTCAACTGGATAAACGTTTATTTTGGTCAAATATATTTTGCAGCTCATCCAAGCTGCAAAACATATTCTACCAAAATCCACTTTTGTCCAGTTGACAAACTGAATTTTTCCTTTGCCATTATTGTTATACAAAATATGTATGGATTTCAGGAGCATTACCAAAGCACCAAAAACAGCTCCACTGACTTCCTGTTCAAAAGTGCACAGGTTCTATTTCACCTTAATAAGCTGTGTTTTCATTGTTGAAAAATGACATGACAGTTTGAACCCTATTTGACAAGTAAGAAAAGAGAAGAGGGTGGAGATAGGGGATATGTGAACACAGACATTTTCTGAGCAACACCTTTTCACTGTTCCAGCAGCTGTAGCACTCTTTTGCTTTGTGGGCTTGTTTTTTGTTTAAACAAGTTTGAAAAATCCCAATTCCCATGGAGACCACCATTTCAATTCATTTCTCAACCCCAGTATGACTTTCCGATGGTTTTCCTTTTGGAGAGTTTACCCACAATTCATCTGTTCTTTGAATAACATACCCATTTTCCAGTCAGCCCCCCTCCCCCCTCAGATGCACTTTTCAGTGTGGACCTTATGAAACATGAAAAGTGTTTAGTGCACAAAGCTTCAGAGCTTCACCACAGAAACCCAATCCTCAAGTTAACCAGAGCCCGCGACACACAAGAGCCCGCGACACACAAGAGCCCGCGACACACAAGAGCCCGCGACACACAAGAGCCCGCGACACACAAGAGCCCGCGACACACAAGAGCCCGCGACACACAAGAGCCCGCGACACACAAGAGCCCACTTATGCAACTAACTCATGTCCTCTACAAACTGTGTGCAAAATTGACTTCTCAGAGACATCATTTCTACAATCTACCTGTCTTCAGCTCCAATGGTATACGCCAGTCTATGTAACATTCATTCATTCATTTTTCAAAATAAAACCAAAAATGAGAAAATGAGAAAGTATTTTCTTCATTATTTATCTCCAAAACCATTTGTCTCATTTTTTCAGTTTTCGATTTTGTGTTTAAATGAATAATGGAAAAAACAGATAACAGCCTTTTCCCGTTTCTGTGCCTTAAACTGAGATGCCAGACTGAACCAGGACTGAACCAGGACTAAACTGATCTGGTCCTGGTCTCAGTCCTGATTACCCAACTGTCTACGCAGGCACACCTCCATTTTGGTTTCGAGACAAATAATGTAGAAAATAGTTGTTTTTTCATTTTCTTATTTTTGGTTTTATTTTGAAAAAGAATGAACGATATACGGATTCACGCCACACTTCCTAGTGGTTTGATTCACTAGTGTGATGTGCAGCTCCCCATGAGCAGCAGCAGCGCTTTATTGTGATGATGTTTATGGCGACATCAGTTCCCATTGGGCACCGCAGTTTTCTAACAAGGAAGTCAGTGCAGTTGTTTCTTTTATGAAGTCATTTTAGATAGATAGATAGATAGATAGATAGATAATAGTATTTAAAATGGACATATTATGCAAAATTTAAACCATGTTGTAGTATTACTGACCTATGACCTGTGGAAGAAGTGAAATCATGGCTGTTACCATGATAGAAAGAAACTAGCATCCAAGTTTGAGCAATGCCTCTGACTGCAGCTTAACTTTGGATGCACTCTGCCCTTCCCCCTTCGAACTGGTTGATAAGTTACCAAGTGATAAGATCACGCAGCAAAGCAGCCATTGTTCTTTAGTAGATGGAAATTTCATCACTTTGAACGCAGCTGCTTTCCCCAGAGAAAGAAGAGGAATGAAATGAACTATTCAATCCATGAATTATTGCCCATATTGATTTGTAAATGTAGATGTGCATCTTCTTTTATCTGTGATATTTATTAATTAATTTATTAATTTAATCCTGCATAGGCTCATGATATCTGCACTACTGTTCTATAGTGACCTGAAACATGAGGGACCAGGACTGAACCAGGACTAAAATAGGACTAAAACAGGACTAAACCAGAACTGAACCAGGACTGACTGCAGGGTGACCGCCGGAGAAAGGATCGGCACAGAGCTCCACACCCCACGGGGCTAAGCGCAGCTGTTGCCTGATTGTGCTTTGCCAACAAGTTTATGAAAAATCTTACATTTTTTTAAGTTTAAAATCCCTGTCAGCCAAACATAACCAGTTTGTGATGACTTTAAAAAATCCTTTCGGGGCAGGGGATTTTTTCATTGTTGTACCACAGAACTATAGTAAAATCAGAAAATGAATCCAAGGTGGTGTTGTATTTTTCAGTATCTGTGCTCAGTGGTGCATTGGCTTAACAAAGATTTTCACTTCTGCATTTACTTCCTCAGTAAGGGCAAGTTCCTCCCACTCGTGTAACGTGCACAGCGTGGAGCGTTTGGACCAATCAGATCAAAAGTTGCTAGAGTGGAGCTAGAGAGGCTCAAAGTGGCACTCAGTCTGACAAAGATCACTTTTAGGCGCTTTGAGAATTCAAACATTTTAAAAAAGTTTATGTTGTGAAAATAGAAAAGAATCCTACAAAATCCGACCTTTGTGAAAGTTGTTGATGCCCTGTCAGAACACAGGCAGTTTGAATTCCCAAAATGCATTGTGCTTGTACAGGAGAATTCGTTCCCGAGAGCTGCAGTTCCTGGAGCGGCCACTAGTCGGCCTGGAGCTGGAAAAGAGGGCGAGGGGCTTATCCAGTTTTATTATAGATCCATGAGTGAGATGTGACATTTTAAACATGTTTTACAGGGATTCTGCAGTGTGGTGATGTCATGTGAACACATGCTTTTCTTCAGCGTGATGAGTGTATCAGTGATACACACATTCTAAAAGATCCAGGTAAAGCCCTTTATTCCTCCACATGAGTCAGAGTCAGTCCTTTTGAGTTTTTAGGTATTTTTAGTTTTTAGGAATCTGTGAGGGGAGCACATCCCTGAACAAAAGAGCCGCTCTGACTCTGCATTATTCCAGTGGGCCTCAGTGAGAGGGGCATTCCCATGTGCTGTTTCACTATGTTTCACATTCACCTGCACACAGCTGACCTACAAGAAATAAACTTAACTTTTAATACTGAAAGCCATCGTCAGACTAATACTTCAAGCACATTGGGTGACAGCTGACAGAAAACCCTCTTCCCTCTTCTAGTTTTTTAAAACCCTAAATATTTGTACATCAATATTTTCATTCAAATGTGACAAAATGAGCTGCCTCTGCCTCTGTCAGCACTGGACTGTTTGCTGTGCTTCATTTGGCTGCTTTGTTTTGACTGGACAAGTTCTCCAGTGGTTTGAATCTAAATCCACACATAGGAGGGCAGGAGCCTGCCTATGTTCCCTAAGCCCTATGTTCCTTCATTTCTAATTTGTTTTTTGTTTTGTTTTGTTTTTGTTTTTGCAGAATTGGGCCCTATGTTCCCACATTTCCTTTATCATCAAGTTACATCAGAATTTATCCCCATTTCTCCCAATTTGGTCATCAATTATACCTAACCTGTTATCCAGCAGCAGTTGTAAGGTCGTGTAAGTCGTGGTGCAAAGGACCTGAGGTTGAAATGACTGTGAATCATCTCTTTAAATGTGGTATAAAAATAAAACTGACTTGAATTAGACTTTCATTTTGAGAATAATCTTAGAAATAAGAAAAATCTTAGTAATAAGGGAACGTAGGGCTGAGGGAACACAGGGCTGTCCCCAGCAGGGCTACAGGTCAGGCTTTTGTTTGTGAATTCCAGAATATAACAGGAATTTATACTGCTGTCCAAAGTAAACATATGACAGGATAGACTTCTTGTTTCAGTAAAATAATAATATTGTTCAAATGCTGTTGCTTCTCTTGTTCTGGCCTGAGTTTACACTAGCACATGGACCACATGACCGAGTAGAGCATCCAGAGCAAAGCTTAGTTAAACTACGGATCTAAAAGCAGTTTTTAAGACAAATGAAGGATCTCGAGCTGAGAAAAAGTTTATGATCTGAAAATATTTCAAAATGGACACAAACTCTGACCTTTGTAAAAGCACGTTTTGAAGAATAGAAACAACTGTAACTGAAAGTGTAGTGGTGGAGAAAACAAGTTTGAAACCTGAATAATTTTACATGATTTTAAAAAGCAAATAAATGTGTACTTACATTTGATGATTGAGAAAACACCCCAATAGAGAACGATCACATGTAGAGTCAGCAGAATCTTCATTTTGTCAGATTTTGTTAGTTTAGTACTTTCAAAAAATGTGTTTGCCAGATCTGCATCTGTCTCAGCTTAGTGCTGCCTTTTCTATGGTTAACCCTCTCCTAAATCCACCCCTTACAGTAAGATTAGGTCACCATGGCGGGGCATCTTTGTTTCATTTGATCTGAAAGGAACACCGCACACTGATCGAGAAGGAGGACAGACACGAGCGACCTTCAGAAATGGACACAAAATGAGTGTGAATGAATTTGAACAAAGGAATAATGGGAAGTGAGGAGACAGGTCGTCACAGACACACTTTACTGTATAGTGTGTTGAGTCTGACACCTCAACTGTGTTACTTAACAAAGAAAAAGGTTATGCTCTTTGCTGGTATTTCATTATAAACTGTTATATTGGTCTAAAACAGTTTTATAGTAAAGAGGTCCACTTACTTTTCAAAAAGCTTTAAACATAAGTAAGTACATAGAAGCAGGTGGAGGTGGGGGACATTACAGGATTACTCAGATATGCAGGAGTCACTCCAAATACAAGTGTGAACACTGCTGATGTGACATGTGTTCCCTTTAAAGTGCATCCAGGTTTTCATGTTTTTCTCAATTTTGTTCTGTTTGATGGGGCAGTGCCTTGTTGTACATGTACTCATCAGTTATTGATACTTAAACACATAAAGTTAAAACTAATTTCACCTTCCGGTCACTTGGGGACTCTCGAGGTTCCTTTGTTTTGAGCAACTTCTTATTTAAACATCAATATTTCTGGCTGTATTGTGGTCAGTTGTGTTCATGGAATGAGTCAAATGATTTCACATTTGATGTCACATAAAACATGGCCATAAAATCAACATACATTTTTATTTATTTATTTATTTTCTACTTTCAAAACTCAGATCTCATCTACATCTACTAAGGCTATTTTGCCATCAAAGGACATCAGAAGTAAACTGTGAGAAATTAAAACATGTGGTATTTTCCAAATTAAAAGAGAGAAGTGAGAAACTTAAGATACATTTATTAGAGTCTAGTATATGTCAGTAATTTATGGTGGGAAAAAAATGGTGCATTATTGTGTTTTGAATGGAGGAGGATTATGTAAAAATCCATAGGGACCCTTGAGGGTCCCATTTTTGAAGGACCATAAAATCCTTATAGATTGATTCTACTTTCAAAACTCTTTATCTACTTCTACTGTACTCATACATGTGCAAACTTTCTATATACATTGTATATTTTTTTACATTATAAGTAAAAGTACATTAAAAGTACACCCTGAATAAACAATAACAAACTAGATAAATTACATATTTTCAACATTTAAAGAGTGACGTGAAAAAGTTAAATTTATTAGTCTAGTAAATGTCATTAATGTCATTAATAAGCACAGTGCACATGTTTTGAATAGGAGAGGATTATGTGTGAAAAACAACATATTCACTTTGACTTCCATTATAAACACACATCATGATTAAAACATTAGAATAAGATGAATTTCAATAGAAATCAGGACAAAACTGGTCTGGTTGTTTTGGTCTGGAGTAAAGAAAGGCTCTTGGGGCTGTTGACTGAAGAAGAGGATCTCAAAAGCCAAGATGAGGAGGAGGATGACAGCTCAAAATACAAGACATGTTGCCCTTTGTGGAGAAATAAAGGTGGAACAAACCTGAGACACCATTAAACTCCTTTATATTAACCTGGGTGAGCTCACTCTGGTTGAATCATAATGCCTCAGTTCAGGAATCAGACCAGATGGGACCTGCTTGTGAAGAGTGTGGACACTATCCTTGATTGGTCCTTCTTACTTTACTTTACTTTACTTTACTTTACTTTACTTTACTTTACTTTACTTTACTTTACTTTACTTTTTTTTTTTAAATCATTTTACCTCCTCCATCACTGAAAAAAAATTGGCTACTTGTGATTTTCTTTCAAGTAAACCAAGATTTTTAACCCATTTTTACCTTTTTTAACAAATCTTCTGATGAGCCAGCAACATGTGGGGGAAAGAAACCAAGGGAATTCTATCTGTGAGCGCTGTCAGAATTATCAACAAGAAATGAATGAGCTACAAGCACAAATATTTGCTTCAGAAAGTGAACTGAACTGACTTCCACAGCCCACAGTTACCTCCAGAGAAGAGGGTGAAGAAAGCTGCTTTTTTCAGCTTAAACCTGAGTGATACTGTTTCTTTTCCAAAACTTTGTAAAGAACAAAATGTTAAGCCATAATAGTGATAAAAGACAACACTACTATCATTATATCCCCCACAATAAAGCTAACAAACAGATTTTTACAAATGTTACAGGCTGATGTTAATGTACAAACAGAAAATTGATTGTCATCACAAAATAAGAGTAATGAAGTTGACAAAAAAGCACAGGCAGACGGGCAGTCTGTGCCAAACATCAAGGTCAGAGGTCACTGCTGCTAGGAGATGGGGCTATCAGTAATTTACAGGACTGCTTCAGCTGAACACATGGCTGTTGAATGATATTGAGAACTTTGATCTTTTCAGATCTCGTCAGATCTCAGAAGCTCAGCAGGGCCAGGCCTGGTTAGTACTTGGATGGAGACACTGGGAATTCCAGATGCCACAGTGAGGCTGTGGTTGTGTGATTGACA
The DNA here is from genome assembly GCF_026225935.1 of Boleophthalmus pectinirostris. NCBI lineage: Eukaryota > Metazoa > Chordata > Actinopteri > Gobiiformes > Gobiidae > Boleophthalmus > Boleophthalmus pectinirostris. The sequence goes on along the minus strand of NW_026571299.1, from coordinate 20,804,405 downwards.
CTTCACCCACGCCTAGTAAGAAAGTGGTGTGTGTGTGTGTGTGTGTGTGTGTGTGTGTGTGTGTGTGTGTGTGTGTGTGTGTGTGTGTGTGTGTGTGTGTGTGTGTGTGTGTGTGCGTGTGTGTGTGTGTGTGTGTGTGTGGGTGGTGGCTGCAGGGGCCAATGGTGCAGACTGGCAGCCTCACTTATATAAGTCTGCCCCAGGGCAGCTGTGGCTACAGTAGAAGCTTACCGCCACTGAGCGTGGCATGAACAATGAACTGTAAAGCACTTTGGGTGTCTTGAAAGGCGCTATATAAATGCAATGATTAATTCATTTTCTGGAAATGAGAGGACCTGAGCAGAGGTGGAGTGAGAATGCTGAAAAAAAACCTCCTCCACGCTCTGAGGCACCATCCTGGACAGGGTCCTGTGCAGCCTGTGAGAGAAAAGAGGAATAAGAGAAGCATCCCTGCTGCGCCAAACAGAGAACCAGCCGATGTGTCAGCACTACCAATTGCTTCACCACTGCCACTACGAGCCAATACCCCCATCTCTCTCTACCCCAGAGAACAAGTCAGCAGCACCACCTTGCCCTCCTTCAGAGAACAAGTCAGCAGCACCACCTTGCCCTCCTTCAGAAAACAAGTCAGAAGCACCACCTCCCCCTCCTTCAGAGAACAAGTCAGCAGCACCACCTCCCCCTCCTTCAGAGAACAAGTCAGCAAAACCACCTCCTTCTCCCTCAAAGAATGATTCAGCACCACCAACTTCCCCTTCGACAAAGAATGAGCAAGCACCACCACCTCCCCCTCCTTCGGAGAACAGAGAATGGAACATAATCCTCTCCCATTCCAAACAATAATGCATCATTTTTTTCCCACCATAAATAATTGACATACTGACACTGATATTGACATGGCTCTAATAAAGTTAGCTGACGTTTTCCACTTCATTCTTTTAATTCTGAAAATATGTATTTTTTTCTACTTTTTACTGTTTACTCAGGGTGCACTTGGCTTATAATGTAAAAAATATACAATGCATATATAAAGTTTGCTCATGTATGAGTAGAGTAGAAGTAGATAAAAAGATCTGAGTTTTAAAAGAAGAAAAAATATTAATCATATGCCATCCATCATGCTTCCATTTAAAGCACAATAATGTGTTTTCATTTTTCATAGTCTTTTTCAGGTGTACTTTTATAGCAAAATAGCCCTTTAATGTAAAAAATATGCATCAAATAAAGTTTACACATATATAAGTAGAGTAGAGGGAGATGACGAAATCTAACTTTTAAAAGTAGAAAAAAAAAGTTATGTGGATTTTATGGCTGTTCAAAACTGTGGATCCCAAGTTGTTTTTGTTATAATTTGGTGTTTCGGTTCAAGACAATTATCCAGTCTGAAAGCAGAATGAGTCTCACATGACTCTCTCATTTGTGCTGCCAGTTTCAACTCTGAAATCCTTTTGGTTTAAACCTAAAATGTTTCTCTCTCATCTGAATGATCTCTACCTAATCCCCAACACTTGCATCAATCCTGAGTCTGTGCTAGTGCAGCCTCTGCAGCTCAGAGAGGGAATTCTGGAGGTTCTGAGCTTCACATGAAACATGTTCTGTCCATAAACTGAGAATGAAACAAACATGGATGTGTCTCTATCTGCAGGCATCTGAAACTTTTTTAAACTGTAAGAGACATTTTTAACTCCAAATATATGAAACAGATTCTGCATGTTTTACAAAGCAGTGGGCAGAGATGGGGGTAGATGAAAATAGACACATTCAGGACCGTAATAGATTACTCAGACATGCATGAATCACTCAAAATGCAACTTTGAGTAAGATAATTATTAAAAATAAAGATGAGGGAACACTGTTCTAACAAGGTTTAAAGATTACAAGGATTGATACATAATATATCCCCTTCAATTATTAAATCAGATGGTACTTGAAGACAGTAAGTCTGAAAAGTACTTTTAATTGAGTAATTTCAGCAAATGCCTCTTTTCCCGCTAGGGCTGTCCTTTGTCTCCTGCAACATCCAGGAGATCTGATCTTTCCTGGCTTTATTTTGGGAATTCTGTCACTTCCTTACTCTCTCAGTGTAGTGCCACCCAGAGAATACTGCAGTACCACCCACAGTACTACAGTAACAGTACCTGATCTGAGCAGGGAGGATCTTTCTGACCAGGGCTGTCCCATTTAGAGGTGTGTGAATAATTTAACCTCCACATACAAGACTGAAAGGAGAGAGAAGAGGAGAGGAGAGAGTAGGATAGAAGAGAGAAGTAAAGAGAAGGGGGGAGAGGGGAGACACTTCTAGAAAACAAAAACATAAACCACACACTGAAAATGCACAACTTAGATTTCCTGTATAAAACAGGGTATTTAGCATTGCAGGGTGACTGCCAATATTGATTTTGCTAATATCACTGTAATGCCATTACAGACATTACTCTAACTCCTTTTTCTTTTAAGAAAAAAAAAGAAAGAAAAAAGAAAAAAGAAACAGCAGAACAGCTCTGTGTAAAAAAAAATGTAAACACTTCAAGTTCAAACGTCTTATGGCATTAGTTTAAATGTCCAATCAGGATATAAACTGAATCGATATTTGGAAGCCGATGTGCAATACAGTGAAAATTTCAGCATTGGTGCCAATATTCAATACCAGTAACGGATTGGTGAATCCCTAATTCAAATAAGACCTGTACTTGTAACCAGTACAGTAACGTAACTACTGGTTCCCACCCTGGCAGCATAACGCAATTGAGGCACGCTGAGAACAGAGGATGGTGGCGAAGTCCAGGCAGGAGGAGCTGTAAAGCATCGTGCCACCTTCACCACAAGCCGTTCTTGGCCTACCCAGAGCTGGTCGCGGTGCACTGCCTCGGAGGAAGTGTGCTCAGCAGGGGGCCAGTAACACCCAGGGAGAGGTCCCTCGACAGGATCCTCCTGCACTGAGTTGCCAGACTGTGTGGACACCACCTCTTTACCTCTTAACAGTTTCATGTCCTCTTCAATTCTCTCTTTCAAAGTTCTTTTCGACTTTCTCTTAAGGTAATTGTCAACTCTCAATCTCGTGCCGGTATTTAGCCTTAGATGGAGTTTACCACCAAAAAGTTATCAATGTGATGAGTAAGGTAAAAAGTTACTTTGTATTGAGGGTAACTAAATAAAGTAAGGGAAAAGGCTGGATTATCCATGTGGACCAGTGGCACGGTGCCCAGGGCACCAACCATTCACAACCAGTGGAGGGGGGGCACTACATGGCACAAACTTTTAAAATATTTTTCATAAATTTGTATGTTATTCACTTCAAATGTTAAATGGCCAAACATAACTCATCATTAACACTAATTTCATAATAACAACAATCATATGATAATAATACTGAATGATAATTCTGAACAAATGAAGACTACATTACCATTCATTCCCCATTACATATGAGAAATTCACCAAAAATCAGCTTTACAAATGCAGTAATGTAAGGAGGGCCATGCTGTGTCATGTGATCTGATGTTTGCACTTGAACCATTAACACGTTAATAGTCGTCAGTGTCTTGGTGTTCGTCTTGTCAACACTTAAGTTAAACCCAATCGGCACCGCAACCCACAATCCCATTCTGGACATGTGGGCTTCACCAATCTGATCTCTGATTGGTAGAAAACATAACGTGCACCCCATCCTCCTTCCCGCTCTCCTCCACATATCGCCTTTCATTTGCTTTTGTGGCACAGAGCGACACAGATGTTCTAAGTTACAGCTAAATCATTTTTGTGGAACTAAAGACTGAGAGATAAAACCCACAGAACAATGTGACGCTGCTGTCACGAGGGCCAGGGCGGACACTTTATTAAATCCTGACTTAGTCCTGGATTAGTCCTGCTTTAGTCCTGGTTTAGGTTTAATTCTGGTTTAAATTTGGTTTAGTCCTAAGCCTGCACATATATACACACATCACTTTATATAATTCAACTGATATCAATTTATCCATTTATACTGAAGTGTATTATAGCCATATGGCATGTGGAACAAACCACTTCCAGAGCATGTCCATAGAGCAGAACAGGTACAACAGCTTGTTCCCAAAGGTGCTCTCCTGTTCGGTGATGGTGCTGTGCAGGGGATGCTGGGGGTTCTCCCAGATGGATTGGAGCTTGTTTAGGCCCTTCTTCTCAACCACAGATGTGAGTCAAGCTCTGCATCCACCACAGATCCTGCCTTACTCACCAGCTTATCCAACTGTACAGTGTTCTTCTTCTTGAGGCTTCCTCCCCAGCAGACCACAGAGCTGAAAAAGACACTGGAGATGACTGTCTGGTAGAATATCAGCAGGAGCTTTTAGCAGATACCAGCTTGTCAAAGCCTGATCCCGTACTTGGATGGGACACCACTGGGAAAATCAGGATGCCACAGGGGGGCGTAAAAACTGTTGTTGTGTCCTTAGGCAAGACACTTCACCCACATTGCCCAGTATGAAAGTGGTGTGTGTGTGTGTGTGTGTGTGTGTGTGTGTGTGTGTGTGTGTGTGTGTGTGTGTGCGTGCGTGCGTGCGTGCGTGTGTGTGTGTGTGTGTGTGTGTGTGTGTGTGTGTGAGTGATTGTGGTAGTTGGAGGGGCCGATGGCACAGATTGGCAGCCTCGCTTCCGTCAGTCTGCCCCAGGGCAGCTGTGGCTACAATAGTAGTTTACCACCACTGGATAGTGAATGAATAATGATCTGTAAAGTGTCTTTGAGTGTCTGAAAAAGTGCTATATAAAACCGATGCATTATTATTATTATTATTATTATTATTATTAGTTGTTAAAGGACTTCAGCCTTCTGGGGCCCAAATACTTATAACACATACATACATACATGTGCATACATACACATACACATACACATACATACATACATACATATGCACACAAATACATACACACATACACCTACATACGCAGAGACGTACAGATGAGCTCTGTTTGCCTTTGAGACACTTTGTAAAACACAATAAAATAGAAGTCTTTATTATGATACTTTTTCACAATAAAACTTTTGCACTCAGCCCCACTCAAAATGACTCTGCACCTTCACCCAGATCTCCTCTGGGGGAGCAGAGCACTTTGTGTGATATGCAGCTTACACTTATAACATGAGCACTGCTCATAATCTGGACTATAGCCTGTGTCTTATCCAGGACTCAATCAGTACTAAAGTAGTACTAAGATGTAAGCACCATCACCTCACCACAAGAGGATGTTATGTATTGATTCTCCATGTGCTTTATTGTGACTAAACTGTCCTGGACCTCTGGAAGAGTTGTGTTTGTGATTGTAGAGACTAAACAAATGAACAAATAAACTGTGGGGCCCAATGCTACAGACAGATTTAACCCAGAGACACTGAAGGAGGGGTCAAATGCAGTGGACAAATTGAGCCAGTAAAGTGTACCCTGTTTCCAAACAAGGTTGTCTTCCACATGTCTGAAAGCACCATGGATTTAGTCGCATCTGAAGAACCATATCTGATGCAGCAGCTTGTTCTTTTCCATGCTACGCTCTGTCCTGCTCCTTCATATCTCTGGTGCTGCAGATTAGGCCCCCGCCACAGGAAAGATTAGCAAAAACACATCTTTTCTGCGTATTCTGTGTCCTTCTTTGGTTTCGTGTCTGTACAGCCGGACTTTGTTTCCATTACAGAACAATAAAGAAGAGACAAAGACCCAGAATATGAGGCGTAAGCAGGAGAAGCTCTGTGCTGGGCTCATTGTCAGGGCCTTTTGCTTGTACTAGGTCATCTCCTCCGCTTTCACTTTAGCCATATAGCCACTATACCCATATAGCCACTATACCCAGCACAAAGACACCAAGACAAAGGTGTCTGTTTCACTATAAATATGCTTAAAGAGTCTTTCCCATAGATCCATGTCCCCGGAATGAGACGAGAGCGTGAGAGTGAGTGTCTAGCAGTGTGTCAGCGCAGGCAGCCACCGAGCAGCCACACTCAGGTGAGAGGGCCAATGTACTCTCTTTTACATTTACTATACAAATGTGCTTTTCATACACATACAGGAGGGTTTTCAGGGTAAACGCATACTAAATCTGGATTACTAGGGAGGAATTTTTAATATGGGGTTAAAAAGCGGGTCTAGAAAACTCAAAAATCAGATTATGTATGATTGTACACATGGGCTGTAGCGGTATTATCACAGAGACTTACAGAGGTAAGAGCATCATTAGTTCAGTGTGTCACTGTGACTGTTGTAAAAGAACATTGTGTTTTCCATTTGAACAAGAGCTGCTCTGAGTTCACATCGATACAAAGATGACACTTTTGGACCTGGGTCAAGAGACACTTTTTTCTTGGCTTTTTAAAGTCTGATTTTTTTATCTTTTTTTTTTTTTTTTTTTTTACACTGGGTGCTCTTTCTGTCAAAGGGTTAGTTTTTCCTAAGGAACCCCAGAATCCTTTGTTATTGGGTGCTGTGCTGCACCTGCTGCTCGACTGATGGCCTATTTAACAGTGTGTCCTGTTCAGTGTGTGGGCTCATCATGGACACTCTTTGGTCTGGAATTACACAGACAGGAGGACTTTCAAAATGGCATCTGCTGCTATGGGTCTGATCTGGAATAACTTATGACCCAGAGACACTGAAGGAGGGGTCAAATGCAGTGGACAAATTGAGCCAGTATATGTAACCTGTTTCCAAACAAGGTTGTCTTCCACATGTCTGAAAGCACCATGGATTTAGACGCATCTGAAGAGCCATATCTGATGCAGCAGCTTGTTCTTTTCCAACCTCCGCTCTGATCCTCTCCTGTCCTGCTCCTGTCCTCCTCCTGTCCTGCTCCTGTTCTGCTTTGTTTTGTCCCACCCCTGTTTGTCCTGCTCCTGCACATCTCTGGTGCTGCAGATAAGGCCCCGCCACATCAAAGATTAGCAAAAACACTTTCCTGCGTTTCTGCGAGCAGCTACATTCAGGTGAGAGGGCCAATGCCAACTCTTCTCCATTCACTATACAAATCTGCTTTTCATACACATACTTAGACTTAGACTTAAACTTAGACACATCACAATATAATATAATAACAAAGAGAAAAGATATAAATGGTAAAAAAAAAAAAAAGGGTTTACAGGGTAGGCGCATGCTTCCTGTAAAGGAGGGTTGCTAAATCTGACACATACTAAATCTGGATTACTGAAGGAATTTTTAATGTAGGGGTTAAAACAACTGGTCTAGAAAATCAGATTTGTATGATTGTACACATGGACTGTAGCAATATGACCAGAGAGACTTATAGAGGTAAGAGCATCATTAGTTCAGTGTCAGTGTGAATCAGTTACTTTGGGATTTGGAATATTGATGTTGGATACCCTTCCTGAAGTAGTCCACTACAAAGTGACTAGAGTGAATGCAGTGTCTTGCTCAGGGACACAACAATAGTGTGTGCTTCTTTCGTTGTTTGAGGACTAATCACTATATCCACTTATCATTTAGTATATGAAAGATGGAAGTATAGTTTTGGGGATCAGTATTTATTACGTGCATTTTCTTTGCTCTATTGGGAGATTTATGTGTATTTTTTGGCTATGATAAGATCTGAGCTGTAATAACTTAAATTAATAAGTTTTATGACTTATTACATTCTGTTGTTTATTTACTTTTTTAACATTATTGTAGATTTAGAATTGTTTCTTTGGTTTAAATCTGCTCTTGGGTTATTCTGGCTGTGGCATAAATTAGTTTCAGTAGTATCTTTTATCGTCTATATTTACTTCAGTGACATATCGTTATTGTGACAGGCCATATTTTTATTTTATTTTGGAGTGCAACAAGAAGAACACATAGGTCCATAGTGAAGAGTCTTTTTATACACTCGACACTGGTAGTACTGTAAACAGATGACTTTTTTAACTGATGCAGTACTTAATAGTTAGATTACAGTTACCAGTCCAAGTAACTTTAAGTCACTATTTTAATGTGTGCTATCAACAGAAGTGTGTCACTAAACAGTCAAACCTTTAGACAGACACAGATGAGCAGAGGACCAAAACACACACACACCACCTGAGCTGTTCATCCTATATTTCTTTCTTGGGATCAGTTCAGTGTTTCCCACAGATTCTGTCTGGTGACATAAATACTTCCTCATGTGCTCACACACAGTCTGGAGTGCACACAGTGTGTGGAGTGTCTCTTCTGCCTGTGTTTCATATAGAAGTACTCTTCTGAACAGTGCAGTGACTGTTTTTGTTATGTATAAAGCAACAAAGTGAGCTTTTGTGTTGTCAGTGTCCAGTCCATGTTCTTTTTAGCCAGTGGAGGAGAATTTTAGACTATGGGGGCACCATAGTCTATTAATGGGAAACTGCAGTAATCAGATTACATCTGAAGTAGATTAATCGGAGTAGTTATTTGATTGCTTTTAAAGAGACTAATCAGTAGACAGTAATCAGATTACTTTTACGAGGTAATTGGAGCAACACTGCTCATTACACAAGTACAGGTGAAGCAGGGCTCAGGGCTTGAGGCTGAATCCACACTCACTTTTGTGCTTCTCCACTAACAGAATGACTTTGTTTAATATTTCACACTGCTCTCACTGACTTCTGCCTTAGATCACTGTGCAGAGACATACACGTGTGAGAAAAGTGCAGTGTGCTGCTGGACAGTTTTACCTATAACACTCACACACACGGCTGTGCTCTCGCTTATGTTGTTTGTCTGCTCCTTGTTTTGTGTTTGCGTATAAAACCCATGGATTCCAGGGTTTTCTTTCAGATGACATGACATTACATGTGACATGACATTACAGATGGGCCAGACAACATAAATATTGTCAAAATGTACATTTGTGCTGTTATACAGGTCTTGGGTCTTGTCACTTATAGAAATGATCAGGTTCAACATTTGTGACTTTACCTTTGGAGATTTCATGGTAATCTATTCACGTTTACGTCACACACCAGGAAGACGTTTGGAAAGATGCAATTACAACTTACAACTTAGTTCCCGACAATGGGCTTGCCTAACAAGCATCTATTAAAACCGACAATGATAAAACCCCTGAAGTAAATGTTATCAGCGGTAAAATGAAGACTGCAGTTGTATGTGCTGTTTGGAATCATCTGGAATTTGGTCCCTCATCTCTTCTAATCACATGTACCAGTGCACTTGGAGTTGTGTGTCAGTGGAGAAATGATGAAAACTGAGGTATGGTTGGAACTGTTGATTAGCCGAACAGAACAGAACACTACAATAATATGGAGATGAAGAAAACTGGGCCTGCTTGAATTTAATTTTTTGGATTGGATTTTTACTGGGCCTATGTATGCAGTCTTCATTTTACTGCTGATCACATTTACTTTAGTGGGTTTTATCATTGTCGGTTTTAATAGTTCCATGTTAGGCGAGCCCAGTGTCAGGAACTAAGTTGTAAGTTGTAATCGCATCTTTCCAAACATTTTCCTGGTTTGTGACGTAAGCGTGACTAGAGCCTATATGCAGTGTTCTGAATAGAGAAAACTGTCTCTTGGCCAATATGAGAGTATGACTTCATCACATTCTAGAATTTGTTCGTATGACTTTGGATGATACTAAAACACGTGTATCACATTCAGAACATTGAGAGAAGCATGAGAAATCCAAGTGACAAAAACTCTTCTGAAAACTCTTTTCCCCTAAACCCTCCTCATGTACCACACAGGAGAAAGCCAGTTCTGTCAACTGGAAAATGTTTTTTGATTGAATATGTATCGTAGCTCATTTCACAGCTCATCTGAATGATTCTGCTAATATGACTCAGGCACAGTCCCCACACAGTGCAGCTCAACAGACTGAGCTAACAAACAGTGTTAGTTTCAGAGTAGTGTCAGTGTAGTTAGCTCCTCCCTGCAGACAGATATAAGGCAGTGTCCACCAGCGTCTGAACACAACTGAAGAAGCAGCTTGGATGAGCAAAATATATTTGATCAAAAGACTTGTGTCCAGTTGACAGAACTGAATTTCTCCCATGCAATGAACCCCTCGTGGACGACTGAGAGATTACACAAACACCTCATGTACATATAGGCCTCTCTGCTTTCACCATTGCTCCCAGTACCACAGTTTGGGAAATACTGACGTAAACTACACTGGTGTCACCTCAGCCCTGGTGTTCATGAGGTCCAAATGATGTCCTTATTAGGCTGAAATGATCAGACCATCAGAGTTTTGTGAACATACTTTAAAAACACAGAGGAGCTCTTTTGGAATACCAGCTCATAACAAGGCATTAATGGAGAGGTGAATGTTTGGCTCTGGAGACAAGGTTTTTGAAACACAGCTTCAGATGACCAAGCTTCATGTAAAAATCATTCAGTGTGGTCAAAGGAAATATCTGTGAGGAGCAGTGTGAGGGCCTCATATGTAGATTATAGAGCATGTAGTGTCCATGGAGATGTTAATCCTTTGCCTGGAATGTTCCATATGGCATCAAACAGCCATGTTTCTCTGTGGAGATGTGGCCATCTCCACAGAGAAAAGCAGGAATGTCACCAGGCAAAGTGACAGGTCAGATCTGTGTAGAGGTGACCCCACTTACAGTAAGAATGCCTGTTTATTTTAGGCATTCTAAGAAATAAAAACACCAGTAATTGTGTAATATTCCAGGGAAAGCATTAACATCTCCATGGCGACAAGCAGGTGGTGGACCACTCACAGAAATGTTACAAAGTGCACCTTTAATACAGGTGGATGTTGATGTTGGGCTGAAATAAACTTCAATATAAAGCATGAATTTAAAGTGTCCAAATTTCACTATGTAGTTTCCTCATCACCAACAGACCTGGAGTTGTGTTTTGTTTCATTCACACATGTTCCATCCCTCCACCAGGAGCCCACATAACAGACAAAGCAGCCACAGCTGACCTCCACTCCCGATGCAGAGGGCTCCTACAGAGGAAACACTGGAAATCCTAAAAAATATGTCTAAAATAAATAAATATAATAGAATGTGTACAATAAAAACAAGTAAAAGTATAAGATTTCATTCAAAAGCTAAGCTAAAAAGGTGGGTCTTGAGCCTGCTCTTAAAAACAAGAACATTCTCTGCAGCCCTGAGGTCCTCCGGCAGGCAGGTCCATAGACGGGGGCCATAGTGCTGAAAAGACGCCTCTCCGTGAGTGTGTTTCCTGACTTTGGGAATGACCAGGAGCCTGCTGCCGGAGGAGCGCAGGGTCCACGAGGGTAAAAGCAGTTCTGAAAGATAAGAAGGCCCAAGACCATTAAGACATTTAAAAACCAGTAAAAGAACTTTAAAATCGACCCTGAAACACACAGAGAGCCAATGCAGTGATTTTAAAACTGGTGTAATGTGGTCCCGCCCTCTGGTCCTCGTCAGGACACGTGCTGCTGAATTTTGTAATAAATAAAAGTCAGCTCAGAGTCAAAAATGACGCCCAGGTTTTTCACTTGAGGAGATGGGTTAAAAGACTGTGTTTGGAATTTGGGTAAAAGTTTCTCTCTCTGGGCCTCAGGACCAATAACTAAAACAGTTTTGTCCTGGTTAAGCTGGAGAAAGTTTTCTGCCATCCAGGACTTAATTTCTAGAATGCAGTTAAAAAGGGCATCCATTGGTCTGGTGTCATCAGGAGACATGGAGATGTAAACCTGCGTATCATCTGCATAGCTGTGGAAGTTGATTCCATGTTTTCTGATGACACCACCAAGAGGGAGCATGTACAGGTTAAAAAGCACAGGGCCTAAAATGGAGCCCTGGGGCACACCACATGTGATTTTATGGACCCTAGAGGAGCATGTGTCTACACTAACCATAAATGTTCTGTCTGTGAGGTAGGATGTGAACCATCTGTGAACAGCACCGGAGAGGCTGAGGTCTTTTAGGCGAGTTAAAAGAATAGTGTGGTCTACTGTGTCAAAGGCAGCGCTCAGATCCAGTAAAACCAACATGGTTACCTTTTGTGAATCATAATTACCTTCGCCAAGGAGGTTATGTTTTTGCCGGCGTTTGTCTGTTTGTTTGTTTGTTTGTCTGTTAGCAACATAACTCAAAAAGTTATGGACCGATTTTGATGACATTTTCAGGATTTGTTGGAAATGTGAAAAGGAAGAACTGATTTCATTTTGGGGGTGATCCGGAAGAAATCCTGGATTCTGGATCACTTTGAAATTTTAGTTAACATTGTGGTAAATGGGGCCAAAAATTTTGTTTCTCAATACCTCGGTTAATTATTGACCAAACCCATGAAATTTGACTCAGGGATGGACAATGGGATCCTCTTTCATATTTCAAAGGCTGATCTGGATCTGATCCAGACGACTGATTTTATCGCAATTTATATAAAAAATGGGGGTAGTCCTTGGCGGAGGTCTGCACTCTCTGAGTGCTTTTCTAGTTTATTCTAAAATCATTTAAAATCTTTGCCAAGGCGGTCTCGGTGCTGTGGTTCACCCTAAAACCAGACTGAAATTTTTCCAAGATGTTGTGATCGTCTAAGAAATGATTTAGTTGGATAAAAACAAGTTTTTCTAGTTAGACACTAATAATAAAGAGTTACTCAAACATGTGTGATTGAAACAAAACACAACTCAGATCTGTTTTTGAGGAGGGAACAATATGAGAATATGCCTTACAGCTCACAAGAGTCACTTTGTGTATAATGGCACTTTTAATGTAATATTTGACTACAGTGTGTGCTGTGAATCTACTGAACTAAAACCACATACTGTACTCTGAAATCTTAGTAACTTGTTTCCATGGAGATGTTCCAAAGTATGGCATTAAGGTTTTTCATCTTGTATTTATTCATTTATGGTTTATATATATATATATATATATATATATATGTATATGTATGTGTGTGTGTGTGTGTGTGTGTATATATATATATATATATATATATATATATATATATATATATATATATATATATATATATATATATATATATATATATATATATGTATACTTGAGTTCTACTCGAGTACTATTGTTTTCCCCAGTGGTTAAATATGTGGAGTTGCAGAGATGTGACAGTAACAGTTTGTGCCCTGTGCTTCGCACACAGTGTGTGTGTACCCAATCACAGTGTATGTGTGTGTACCTGATAACAATGTGTGTGTACCTGATCACAGTGTGTGTACCTGATCACAGTGGGTGTACCTGATCACATTGTGGTACCTGATCACAGTGTGTGTACCTGATCACATTGTGTGTACCTGATCACAGTGTGTGTACCTGATCACATTGTGTGTACCTGATCACAGTGTGTGTACCTGATCACAGTGTGTGTGTACCTGATCACAGTGTGTGTACCTGATCACAGTGTGTGTGTACTCGATTACAGTGTGTGTGTACCTAATCACAGTGTGTGTGTGTACCCGATAACAGTGTGTGTGTACCTGATCACAGTGTGTGTACCTGATCACAGTGTGTGTGTGTACCCGATTACAGTGTGTGTACCTGGTCACAGTGTGTGTGTGTTGTACCCAATCACAGTGTGTGTGTATCTGATCAAATTGTGTGTGTGTGTGTGTGTGTGCTGCATCCAATCACAGTGCGTGTTTCCTGATCACAGTGTGTGCGTGTTAGAGATGCACGGATGGGCTATTTTTTCATCCGCAACCGTGACACAAAACTCATCATCCGCCCGCTGTCCATTTTGCACCGAAGGTTTTCAAAACCGCACCCGCCCGCCATCCGCCGATTGATTTTAGATTTTAGAACAATCATACAGCAAACAAACTAAGGAGCCTCGATAAAAATGCAAACTCTATAGCTCATTCATTCCAAAATTCGCTCAGCGTGTATGTTCACATTCTTAATTGTCCGTAACAACCCCAAACTTACCTGGTTTTCTTGCGCAGCTAATTAATTGACAATGTTTTCCGACTAGGCTATTTTTGAACCTTCTTGCCTTCGTGTTGGATGTTGTTACATTCTGAACATTCTGCCATTGCCCGATGTTATTTCAAAGTCATAGCCTCACTCCATCTGTCTTTCTTTAAGTTTTAAATACCCCGAGTGGCAGTCTACGTTATAATGTCTGCGTGTTTTAAAATATATCTGATATCGAAACAAACTAGACAGATCATCTCATCCAGATGAACCTTTATTGAACTCAGGCAATGCCCTCCAATTGAAATAGGCAAGAAAAAATATGCATAACTAAATAAATATGGCCCTATAGCCACTTATGTGTTGGCAAACAGCTGAAATAAATTAGAAATAATAAAATAAACTGCATATAATATGTGCCTCGTAAACCTTAGGCATCAATAACCCGACACAACCTTAACCTTCAGAACATAAAAACGAGGTCAAATGGGCTAATTAAGGATATGACGTACACTTCATACTACAAGCATAGACAATGACACTCGTCTTTTCAGATGTAGGTAACAACTAACATTTTTTTTTTTTTTTTTTTTTTTTTTTTTTTTTTTAGTAGTTAATCCGCCACCCGCCTGAATTTAATTAAAATATAATTTTTCGTCACGTCATCCGCCCGACCCGCGGATCAACCGCGGATACCGCGGTTGTAACCGCAATCCGCGCATCTCTAGTGCGTGTACCTGATCACAGTGTGTGTGTACCTGATCACAGTGTGTGTGCTGTACCCAATCACAGTGTGTGTGTTCCTGATCACAGTGTGTGTTCCTGATCACAGTGTGTGTGTCCTGATCACACCTGATCACAGTGTGTGTGTTCCTGATCACAGTGTGTGTGTTCCTGATCACAGTGTGTGTGTACCTGATCACAGTGTGTGTGTTCCTGATCACAGTGTGTGTGCTGATCACAGTGTGTGTGTACCTGATCACAGTGTGTGTGTTCCTGATCACAGTGTGTGTGTGTGTGTGTGTCTGATCACAGTGTGTGTGTGTGTGTGTAGCTGATCACAGTGTGTGTGTGATCACAGTGTGTGTGTACCTGATCACAGTGTGTGTGTGTGTGTGTGTGTGTGTGTGTAGCTGATCACAGTGTGTGTGTACCTGATCACAGTGTGTGTGTGTGTGTGTGTACTGATCACAGTGTGTGTGTGTACCCGATCACAGTGTGTGTGTTCCCCGATCACAGTGTGTGTAAGTGATCTCAGTGTGTGTGTGTGTGTGTGTGTGTGTGTGTGTGTGTGTGTGTGTGTGTGTGTGTGTGTGTGTGTGTGTGTGTGTGTGTGTGTGTGTGTGTGGATACCTGATCACAGTGTGTGTGTACCCAGGGTAAGAGTGTGTGTGTGTGTGTGTACACCTGATCACCATCATAAAGTTGTGTGTTTTATTGTTTCTCAGTAACAAAGACGATGAAGCCCCCAAACGTATGCTTCCTCTCTCTGCTCCTTCTCCTCATCGTCAGTCATCAAGGTCAGTACTTCAGTACTTCAGAAAGATCATTTCCAGTGAAAAAAGTATGACTATTTAAAAGTACATTGAAATGGCTACAAATGTTATAACAAGTACAAGAAGTTCTTTGTCTGTCAAAATGTACTTAAGTTAAAGGACAAATGCATGAACAAGTACACAGTAATCATTCAGTCCACACTTGGTGGCAGTTTAAGTTACTACTGTAGCCACAGCTGTCCTAGGGGCAGACTCACAGAAGCGGCTGCCAATTTTCTCCATCGGCCCCACCCACCACCAAAAACTACAACTGTCCAAAAATATACTGAAATACAGAATTGTATGTAGTCAGTTACTTTCCATCTATGGTATTCTCTCTTCTTTCCTTATCTCCTCTCTCCTTCTCTTTTTTGTCTTTTCTTCTCCTGACCTGAGGTTGAATTCCCTTGTGTCATGTGTCTTGCTCAGTGGCGTTGGCGGACAGGATCATAGGAGGAGCAGAGGTGGAGCCGTACAGTATCAGTTACCAGGCCTCTCTGCGCTTCTTTGGGCAGCACTTCTGTGGAGGAACGCTCATCCACGAGCAGTGGGTGATCTCTGCTGCCCACTGTTGGAGACCGTGAGTAACACACTGGAACTGCAGCCTGTGCTCTTCCAGTTTTAAAATGCTTCTACAATCACATCTGAGTTTCATTTGTGATTGTAGAATCATTTTGTGTCAACAGATCCTTCACCTGCAGATAGAGGACATAAACAAAGGTGTCTCATTCTCAGTTTATGGACAGACCAGGCCTCAAGTGAAGCTCAGGACTTCCAGAATCCCTCCCTGAGCTGCAGAGGCTGCACTAGCACTGACTCAGGACTGGAGCAAGTGCTGGGGTTTAGGGAGAGACTATTCAGATCAGAGAGAGGCATTTTCGGTTTAACCACACTGGATTTAAACTTTGAACCTGTCAGCTCAAATGAGAGAGTCAAGTGAGGCTCATTCTGCTTTCTGGTTGTATAATTGTCTTGCAAACCAAAACCCTAAATTAAAACAAACAACTTAGACATGGAATGCGACTGGAAAGAGGACAGAAAGAATTTGTTTGGACTACTGAAAATAGTTTAAAATGAACTAGTACTGTTTTCCTGTGTTTAAGAAATTGAAGATAAATATAAAGTAGTATATAGAATAAATACTCCATACCATAGCCTTCTATGCTTACATTTGGTATGTAGCACTATAGTAAAGTACTCTAAAGTGCAATATTTATGTACTGTGTGTACTGCAGGCCCCAGCTGATCCAGGTGGCTCTGGGCAAACATAACCTGTATGAGCAGGAGCCCACAGAGCAGGTGTTCAGAGTGGCCACTCTCATCAAACACTTCAACTACTACTCCAGGACCTTTGACAGTGACATCATGATGATCAAGGTGAGGCTCCACACACACATGTCACACACAACACACACGCTCCAGTACTGTCATGACTCATGTGTGCGTCTGTGCAGGGCAGGTGTGAGTGACAGGTGACAGGTCTGTGTACACAGCTGGGGCGACCAGGGGATGAGGTGCTCATACAATGAACTCTCTCCCAAATGCTCCATGTTGGGACTCTGGAATACTTTGAAAATGTATTTAGTTAGTACTTAATACTTGCATTTAAATGTATTCTGTATTTTTGCACATGCTCCAATCAGAGTACTGTATTCTGAATACCTGAGTACTTTCACATTAAACTGGACTATTTTATAGTGTCAACACTTTGCAGTTTTAGGCTTTACTTCCATGATCTTTTCCTGTGGTTTTAGGGAAGTCACTGTATATTTTGAAAATCACTACATGAAATAGTAACTGTACCAGTGGGCCGCCCATGTCCTTAGGCAAGACACATTTCCTGCTATGAATGAGACATGTTAGTGGTGGTCAGAGGGCTGACTGGCAGTCTCACTTCTGTCAATCTGCCCCAGGGCTGCTGTGGTTACAGTAGTAAAATACAAGTGTGGAGTGAATGAAATACTGCACTGTGAAGTGCTTTGGCTGTTTGGAAAGGTGCTGTAGAAATCCAATCCAAAAAATCTAATTCATAATTTTTAGTGTAATTAGTTATTTTTCAACACTGCAAATGTCCTGATGTCCTCTGATAGTAACCTTCTCGCCCTCTCTCCTTCTCTTCTCTCTCTCCCTCTCTCTTCCTTTCTCTCCTCCTCTCTCCTCCTGTCTCTCCTCCTCTCTCTCTCTCCTCCACTTTTCTTCCTCTCTTTCCTCTTTCTCTCCTCTCCCTCTTCTCCGTCCTCACAGTTGGATCGTCCTGTAGTCCTGACCTCAGCAGTGGGTCTGGCCCCCCTCCCTCAGGCGGACCAGCCCCCTCTCTCCTGGTACACCCAGTGCACAGTGTCTGGGTGGGGGGTAACCACGCTCTGGTCGTACAGTCTGTCTCCAGTACTGCGCTCTGTACAGGTGGACTACTTTCCCAACTGCTGGTACTTCTATTACTACAGAGTGACAGAGAACATGATCTGTGCGGGCTCGTGGAGGGGCGGGAAAGACTCCTGCCAGGTGAGGGCGCCACTGGGCTCATCAATGTTCAAGGTCTAGAATGTGATGATCTCATACTCCCAGAGGAGTTTTCCTTATTGATCACTCTGTACTTCCACAGCAAATCTCCAAAAGGTAAAAGCACAACCTGATCATTTCTATTAATGACTAGAGCCAAGACCTCTCTGTATTACAACACAAACCTGCATTTGAACAAGGTTAATTTGAGCTGTCCCATCTCTACTGAATATGATTGGCCTATTTAATGTTGTGATGTCACCTGAAACCACCAATAAGGGTTTGCTAAAGGTGCCTTGTACAGCCACTGGGACTTTGTTTAAAGTTCTTATGACGGTTAGAGCACTCATCTCATGGTTAGACCAGAATGCCACATAGCCAGGGGGGAATTCGTGAAAATTGTGCACTTCTGGAGTTTTTGACTTTTGGTAGGGTGTTAGGTTTGGGTCTAAGGTTTTTTTTGTTTTTTTTGTTTTGTTTTTAAAAACATGGATACAAGTTGGGGTGCGCCTAGTGGTCGGTTTACATAAAATCCAAAATGGCCCGGGCCGAAAAGAGAAAAGGTTGTATTCCACCTTCCTTTTGTCTTAAATTGTTGTATAATGTAATTTTTCTACTTTGTTTGATACAAGGAATTCAATTCTGATATATTTTATTTTTATTTTTAGTACATTTTTATGTTAAATGTATTATCATAGTCATATTTAACTAAAATAAACTGTCTATATCTCTAACTATAGTGTCAAAGATCACATGTGGTGAGCCAAAGGACCACTGTCCTGGTCCATGGTGCCAGAGCATTCCATGTGTTACAACCAGAGACATGTGCACCTTCCCTGGGTCAGACTAGACAATTCAATTCAAAAAGTTTATTGTAAATTTTCATATGAAACATGTATTATTATTATTATTATTATTATTAGAGAGAGTTCAGCATCCTAACAGCCTGGTGGACGAATCTGTTTGTGAATCTGGTGAGGCCCCTATATTTCCTCCCGGAGGGCAGGAGGCTGAACAGTGACTTGCATCACTCATAATCACACTGGCAGGGCTGGAGCCAGAGCACCAGGGATGCTCCAGAGGCAACTCCTGGTACTCCTCCCACGGACAAGGAGCCCTCGGGCCCAGCCTGACACTCAGTCCTGGTTCAGTCCTCCTGGTTCAGTCCTGGTTCAGTTCGCATTTGTCAAACCTCCCCAGGGGGTCTTTGGTGCCTTCCAGGGGAGGCAGGCCTCACCTATTGAAAACCGCTGCTATATGACATTCTAGTAAAACCATCTGAATCCAGTGGCAAAGCCTGAGTAAATTGGTCAAACACATTCTGGAGCTTCTCAGAACCAGGAAACAATTTCTGCACCTTATTTGACTTGATTTCAGAAATAGCCAGTTTCTGGTCAAGGCTTTTGCATAACAATATTTTTCACATTAAAATGATAGTAATATGTTCAGTATTATTCTTTAAGAATGAACATATGGGTTTAGAGGCCTGAATTATCTTTATACAGTATGTTGTTTTGTTTCAGAGATATGGACTGTTTTTCAAGCAAAAAGTGACCATTACAATAAATTTGACATGAAAATAGGAAGATAATATTTAAATCACATTCCTTCTATCAAGTCAAGTAGAAAAAAATTTCATTATACAACAATTTAAGACAAAAGGTAGGTGGAATACAACCTTTTCTCTTTTCGGCGAGGGCCATTTTGGATTTTTGTATACAGGCCACTAGGGGACACACCCCAACTTGTATCCATGGATTAAAAAAAAAAACTAACACCCTGCCAAAAATCAAAATCTTTTCCAGAAGTGCACAATTCTTAAGATATTTCACAAATTCCCTCCCATCTAACATCAAAACTGCATTCAAGATTACTGTGCACGACACAGTGACCGAATGGTCAGCACTCACACTTCACAGTAGGAAGGTTCCGGGTTTGACTCTTGTGTCCTCCGGGTCTGTTTGTTTGCATGTTCTCCCTGTGTCTGTGTGTTTCCTCTGGTTTCCTCCATCAACCCAAAACATGCACCCTAGGCCAAGATCCTCCAGATAAATTAGTCCTGACCAAGACCATCTTAAGATCTAGAGGTGGGTCCCTGTAGAAGGTGCACCCACTGCTGATAATAAGGACTAAAGGAATAAAAACGTGTTAGTTTTGGTTAGATTAATCTTTATTTGGTTTAATTTATGTTTCTGTTTGTAACTGTCAGAAAAATGTCTTCCTTGTGCGTAAATTCTCTCTGCATTTTGGATGTGTTAATGACATAGGTAGAGGGATTCGGTTTTAGAAATCAGTGCTACTTCCCATATTTTTGTACATTTCTCCTGAACTTTTTTCCACAAACTTCCACTTAATTCAAACCTGTCATATGCACTTTAAGTCCCAGGTCACTTCTGACACACTTGGAGTTGGGGCCATGGGCAAGGGGGGATGTGGAGAGCTAGGGGTTAATAGGAGTCTTATGAGATACCCCATGTTTTTAAAGCACTTAAACTCATCGTGACTGACGAGTGATGAACGCTCAGAGTTTAAGTCAATCAGGAGCTGATCTAAAGCACATTACCCCATCACTGCCCACAACTTGATTTTGACCAACTTAAGAATGTGAAAAACAGAACTCATTTATTTGAAAAAAGTTTGCAGTGGTTCTTCCTCACTTCGCTATGCATTCTGAGCATCCTTATTATTTACCAGAACAAGTTTAGAAGCACTTTTCACAACTTTCAAAGGCCAAAGTGGAACTAGAATGCAAACTCTCAGATTATCAGACAATAAAACACTTTATAATTAGCTGCAGACAGTACACTGGGCTCATTGAAAGTGCAAAAGTACAGCATCACAGTTTAAGTCATGTAAATGAGAAATTTCTGCCGTTATTACTTTTTTTTTTTTTTTTTCATTTTGGTTTTGGAGACAAATAATGAAGAAAACTAGTTGCTTTTTCATTTTGTTATTTTTGATTTTATTTTGAAAAACGAATGATACACGGATTCTTCATCTTCCCGCTTTCTGACTGGTCAACCCCTCCTCCTTCCTCTCCCCCCTCCTCCCCCCAGCTCTCTACAAGCGCAAATCAGTTTTTCCACATTCACATCGCAAAATGTGTTGCAAAAATCAAGGCGCGCAGATTTAAACCTGCTGGGACACATTTGAGAAGTGGCAGTCGCTGAGTTGTGATTGTATCTGTCATAATGGATGCAGATGTCACTCTGTTCATGCAAATATCAATCTACACATTTATTCATATTTTTCTCCTGTGTGTAAATATTTTCCACAAGTGAAAATTTCAGTCCGTAAGTGCACAAATTTTTTTCAAGCACTCATGTGTTTTTTTTCATCGTGACTGCAAATTCAACACACACGTATGTGAAAATAGGTAATTACAAGATCAAAGTTTTGTTCTACACATTCTCACATTATATTCTACAAGTTCTCAAATCAATTTTACACGCTCTCTCATTTTGCAACATATTTACCTTCATATTACAGCACTGTTTTGTCAAAGCCTGATCCAGAAGCTCAGCAAGGCCGGACCTGGTCAGGACTTGGATGGAGACACTGAGAAAATCAGGAGCCACAGGGGGGCGCCAATCACAAAAACATTCACAAAAAAAATACAAAAACAATCATTATGTCCTTAGACAAGACACTTCACCCACAGTGCCTAGTATGCAAGTGGTGTGTGTGTGAGTGATGGTGGTGGCCGGAGGAGCCGATGGCACAGATTGGCAGCCTCACTTCCGACAGTCTGTGTCAGGGCAGCTGTGGCTACAATAGTAGCTTACCTGAATGAATGCAGAATGAACTGTACAGCGCTTTGGGTGTCTTGAAAGGCGCTATATAAATGCAATGATTCATTAATTAATTAAAATAATAATAGTTATTAATTAAAGCAGCTCATCTCAGCTTCAGTTTCAGGTATTCTGAAATGACACAAAGTGGTTTGGTCACAAGGTCACAAGACGAAAAATCCAATAAGAACCACCTGAGCCTCACATGAGTCTGGTCACTCCCTAAACCCCAGCACCTTTACCAGTCATGTCAGTGCTAGTGCAGCCTCTGCAGCTCAGGGAGGAAATTCTGGAGGTTGTGAGCTTCACATGAGGCCTGGTCTGTCCATACACTGAGAATTATAAATTGATAATAAGAAATAGAGGGTTTTTAGATTCTCTAAGGTGTTGATGTCATTCTCCCAGATGGAGGCAGGAGACAGATTTTTCTTTTGATTACATTATACTTGGTCATGCGGTGCATTTTAGCAAAACTCATGTTATCTACTGTTCGTCCCTGCAATAAGCCACCAGCTTATCACCAGAAAACTTCCAATGTGCATCTAAAAATGACACATTAATTTAATGAACATTTAAACCTGTGGATGGTTGTACTAGGACTAGTTTGTGTTGATATTTGTGTTGATGTCGTGATGTTGCGTTGCCAGGGCGACTCGGGCGGGCCTCTTATGTGTAACGGTGAGCTCCAGGGCATCGTTTCGTGGGGCATCGGCTGTGCCTACTCCTACTACCCCGGAGTGTACACTCGCGTCGCCAACTTTGTGGAATGGATCCGATGGGTGATCCAGACCCATGAACGAGCCTGAAGCAGGATTAAAGCCAGACTAAAACAGAACTAAACCAGGACTAAAGAAGGACTAAACCAAGACTGAACCAGCCAATAAATGATTAAACCAGACCCTTGAACGAGTGACTAAACCAGGATTAAACAAGAATTAAACGAGGACTAAACCAGGACAAACCCTGGGCTAAACCAGGACTAAACCAAGGAATAAACCAGGACTAAACCAGGACTGAACCTGGACTAAACCCAGACTCAACCAACTTAGGACCAAACCTAACCTGACAGAATCAGGACAACCCGAAATACCTAAGCTATCACTATAGATCTTCTATTATTATTATTATTATTATTATTATTATTATTATTATTATTATTATTTTCTTCACAAATTGTTAGCATTGTCATGCTACTCGACATGAGCTTTGTTTATGTAAAAATATATATATTATGGGATCCAACTCAATTTGACATTTTAAAGTTTTTGCTCATTTCCCCCTGAAGCTGTATATCAAAATAAAGAGACATATTTATTCAAATGATCCTCTGTCTTTTTTGTGAAGTGGAGGAGAAGGAGAGGCTGAGGAGGCTGGTGGTTCTGCTGCAGTGGTGGACATGGTACCCCATGTCCACCACTGCATTTATATGAATGGTGCAAGAGGTGATTGGTTGAGAGACAAAGAAGCAGCTCTGTGTTGGACCTTCACCTGAACAGTGGGTTTTCTTTGAACGGAACAATGATGTACACTGGGAAAAAAAAACACATAACAGATGACTTAATGAATGAGTGAATGAGCGTGTGCTCTAGGTTGTGTTGGCTCCATTATCAAAAGTTCAAACACACACAGGATAGTGCTTGTGCTAGCAGTGTGTGTGTGCCATTTAAACAGGTCTGAATGCTTTTCAAAGCTCATCTCAGCTCATAGTTTGAATGTAGGAATTAAGTTTACACATAGTTTTAGTTGGTGGTGCATACAGTAGTATTCTGCCTTACAAAGGCAGAAAGCTATGACTTTATGTTTGGTTCAGTTTATTTTGGGGGTATTTGAGACCTCCTTTATCTTGTGAATAAATATTGTGACCATTATTTGTCAGTTCCTGTTCTCTGCCTTTTTATCATGAGCCAAAAATAACGAGTCGTGCATGATGTTTGCCTCATGATACAAAGGCAGAGAACAGGAACTGACAAATAAGGGTCAAATTTTAGCTCAGTATTTTTCACATACAAATATTTCTTGATTATAGCAACTAGTTGTCAAATTTTGGGAGCCCTGCCTATTATACTTTTGTCTGGAACAAAACAGAAACTTTAAAGTAATTTTTCATTTTACACTGAACAGGGTGTGCTGGTGGAATTACAGGACACACAGAGGATGTCAGCCATTTTTGAAAAGAAACAACAACAAAATCAGCCCTGTCTCTACATAAGTTTTCTGGTGGAGGGTGTGCGCCTGCACCTGCCCGGAGATGTGACTGCTTTGCCTGGAATGTTCCACAGTATGGCACAGTGGCACAGCAGGTAGTGTTGAGGAAAACAGCCTTTTCCTCTTATGTTTGTCAGTTTCTGCTTAGATATAAAATAATCTTACTCATCTTTTAATTTTAAAAGCAGAGGGGTGGCAATACTTATCCATAAAGACCTGTCTTTCACAGTGGACAAAATTGTGAAAGATGAGGAGGGATGATTTGTGGCAATCACTGGAATTTTATATGGAGAACAAATTTTACTAGGCAGTGTTTATGCCCCAAATACATATGACTGTGCATTTTACTCCAAACCTTTGGCAGAAATCTCCTCTATATGTTCTACACATGTATTACTAGGAGGGGATTTTAATTGTGGTCTTTCTGAAAAAGGTACTGATTACAGTCTACCCAAGAGTCAATCACCTTCTAAAATGGTTAAAGCTACAGCTGAACTGTGCACTGATCTTGGTCTTTTTGATGTATGGAGGAGTTGTTATTCACATGTAAAGGATTTCACGTCCTCATCAGTGTTTTTCTAGAATAGATTTTTTATTTGTCTCTAGATCTATTCTTGATAGAATTCAGTTGTGCACCATTAATTCATGTGTCCTTTTGGACCACTCATCGTTTTTTGTGGATCTGTTACCACCACACTATGACCATAAGCAAGACGATGGTAACTGGATCTGACCCTCCTGAGTGTCTCTGTATTCGTGAAATATCTAGAAGACCAGTGGGGATTATTCATGGCCATGAATGATACACCGGAGGTTAGTGTCTCCACTCTATGGGAAGCAGGCAAGGCATTCCTTAGAGGCTACTGCAGCAAAGAAGAAGAATGCCCTTGCCAAACAACTGGAACTTGAACAGCTAATTTTGATCTTGGAGAAGGATTTTAAACAGTCCTCCTTGCCCTCTTTACTCAAAAAGTTGGATGCCACCAGATCTGCTCTAGACCAATTACTCACTCAAAAGGCAGAAATGGCAATATTGTATGCAAGGCATAGATTGTTTGAATCTGGAAATAAACCTGGACGCCTCCTTGCCCGACTTACCCAGGGGAAAAGTGGGAATCATGCAATATCTTCTCTCAGGGATAAAAATGGAGATCTGCATTTTGAGTCAAAACTGTACATCTGTAAAATACTTACGGAGTTTTATCAGGACCTCTATTCCATGGGACGTGACAACACAACAAATGCCAGTGAAAGTTTCTTTGATGTAATTGGTCTCCCTGTGTTGTCCCAACAAGAACAACTTGATTTGGGTAAACTGATAAGTACCCAAGAGGTCAGTCATACAGTCTTTACAGAGTGGGAAGGCCCCAGGCCCAGATGGCTTTGGGCCTGATTTCTATAAAAACATGGCTAAGCATATTGTGAGTCCATTATTGAATATGTATAAGGAATCATTCAGATGTGGAGCAGTTCGACCTACTTTGAATGTGGCACATATTTCTTTAATTCTCAAAAAGAATAAGCCTCCTGATATGAGCACATCCTACAGACCAGAAGGTTTGCTTCGGTTAGACTGTAAAAATGTGGAAGAAGTGCTACCACTTTTGGTTAAGCCTAAAGAGACTGGATTTCTAAAAAAAAAAAAAAGGTACTCCCACTCCAACATGCACCAACCCTGCTAATTTTCCCTTTAGATGGTCAACTGAAGGCTTTACATATTTAGGCATTAGAGTATCAGCAAATACCTCTGAATTATACAAATTAAACTTCAAAACAGTCTTGAACTTAGTAAAAGGTGATCTGAACAGGTGATTTGACCTCCCTTTGTCATTACTAGGCAGGATAAATTTGATACTGTATGAATATGCAAATGTTACCACTTAAAATGAATAAAACAACATTTTCTGAGAAAGAAAAAAATTGGTCCAAATTTATATGGCATGGGAAAAAACCTAGGCTTAAAATGAATACTTTGCAACTTCCAGCTGACAAGGGCTGTCAGGCGTTACCGAACTTTAAATATTACTATTGGGCCTGTCATGTCCAAATAGTGTCAGGGTGGTTCCATGCATTTTTACACGAGACTGAACCTCATGTGGACAGTTGGTGCTGTGAGTCTCTTTCACTACTGAGTCTTTTGTCCTCAGATCTGACTAAACTACCAGTAGGGGTTAAAAACAACAACATTCTGTTTGTAACATTAAGAGTTTGGCGTAATATTATGGGTCATCGTGGGTGGAGAAACTTTTCAAGTGCAATGCAGCCTCTTATTAAAAATATTTACTCCTGGTACAGGTCTTAACATATTTCAAAACTGGTATTTCAAAGGTTTGAGATTTGTCTGCAACTTGTTTGAGGAGGGTGATGTTATGTCATTTAAACAAATTCAAAATAGGTATGGAATTTCACAGAAGGACTTTTTTGGTTTTCTCCAGGTGAGACACTTCGTTCAATCATCCCTTTCTTTCCCGGGTGATCAACCCATCTTAAACCCAATAGAAACATTTCTATTAAAATATAATAAGGATACAATACCAAAAAAGAAATTTATTTCTCTTTGCTATGCACAATTAATGGAATCAAAACCTTCCATCACTGGGAAGCGGATATGGGGATTGAGGTTATTGCTGAGACTTGGTTGGGTGCTTTTAGGGAGGCCAAAATTGTTTTTACTTGTAATAAACTCAGGGAGAACCAATACAGAATTTTACACAGACTCCAACGTACTCCTTAATTTTTGCATAAGATTCACCCTCAATACCTTTTTTGTGTAAAATGTAAAAACATTGTGGACACTTATTATCATTGTATCTGGCAGTGTCCATTTATACTCAGGTTTTGGAGGAATGTTGCTACGGAGCTCCACTCCATTTTTCATCGAGCTGTCCCTGTGGAGCCTGTTTTATTTCTTTTTGACCCTATCTGAGAGACTGCCTGTGTTACCAGGGCAGATGATGTTACTACGTAAACTTTTACACTTGGCAAGAAGCTGCATCCTGCTTCAGTGGATACAGGCAAAACCTCCATCTGTTACACAATGGTACAGAGACTTTTAAAGTTTTTCCAACGAAACGCCTCAGTGCCTCTTAAAAGGCAATTCAAACACTTTCTATAAAATATGGCAACCCTTTCTGGACCACCTACCTCAGAACTTGGCTGATGTGCTTTATAAAGGAGGCTCCCAATTATTATTATTATTATTATTATTATTATTATTATTATTATTATTATTATTATTATTATTATTATTATTATTATTAATCAAATATTGTGCAATGTGTATTTCTTGTTCATTCTAGCTCTGACTCAGATTTTGTGACAGTCTTTGTCCATTTAGTTCTATGCACACTAAGCTGTGCTGTATTGTATTGTATTAAAAAAAAAAAAAAAAAAAAAACTCTTGAAACAGAAATAAAGTCCAGATAATTTACTTATTCCAATATTAGAAAGCCATATTTGTAAAAGTATGGCTTTGATATTCCCAAGCACAGGCTCAATGTTTTATGCTGATACAATGACTTTTATACACAAACTACAGTGGGAGGCTACCAGTTTAGCCAGGGCTTTAGGCACGATGCACAGTCCAATGTCCATACTCTATCCGGGGTGTTATCTGGCTAACAAATCATGATATCATCCCTAGCAGTAGTTCTTGTTCTATTTAGTTAGTTTTCTATATCTTGAATATGTCTTGACAGATATCTATGAGTCTCACAGCTGTGATCAGAGCCCTTATCTTCAAATGACCTTGATACAATAATGAACTATAGAAGTGATTATTATACAAAATAGCTAAGACAAGTTATTTATCCTAACAGTAGCACTCTCACCTCACAGTAAGAAGGTCCTGCGTTTGAGTCCTGGGTAGCATTGGGACTATACCCCTGAAAACATGTACATGACTTTCTTGGTGTTGTGTGGAAACGGCCATACCGGCTTGTCAAAGCCTGATCCCGTCAGAGCTCAGAAGCTCAGCAGGGCTGGGCCTGGTTAGTACTTGGATGGGAGATCACTGGGAAAATCAGGTGCCACAGGAGGGCACCAGTCATTAAAAAAAAAAAAAAAAACTGTTGTTGTGTCCTTAGGCAAGGCACTTCACCCTTATTGCCTAGTATGAAAGTGGTGTGTGATTGATGGTGGTGGTCGGAGGGGCCGATGGTGCAGATTGGCAGCCTCGCTTCCATCAGTCTGCCCCAGGGCAGCTGTGGCTACAGAAGTAACTTACCACCACTGGGTGTGGAGTGAATGAATAATGAACTGTAAAGCGTGTTTGAGTGTCCAAAAAAGTGCAATATAAAACTGATGCATTATTATCATTATTATTATTATTAAATTGGATGCCTCCTCCAGATGAGCTGTTTATATTTGTATAGATCCAGTGAAGCCAAACCCTAATCTCCCCAGTGTGACACATATTTTTTTGGATCAGAGATGGGGGTTTGATGCTGTTTGCACACGGTGATCACACTTTATACCTTAGTTATGTCAAATCTAAAGTCATGTATATGAATGTGTGTTGTTCATTTGGACAGTTGTATTCTGCTCAAACAGGCTCCAACTAAAGGAGTACAGATCCACAGGACAATTTAACCATCGAATAATGTCCCACTGTATAATCAACATTATTCACTCATTCAGATGAATTTGGGCAGAGCTCATTTCCACGGGCCCATATCTTCTGTCAAATAAAACTCCACTACAGAAGAGAAAGAAATGACAGGAAACACTCAAATCAAATTTTTATATTAAATATCATTAAATATTATATATTTAACTCTAATGTCACAGGCCACAGTGTGAATTTCCTATCATAATATAGTGATTCTTTATTTATACAGCGCCTTTCTAAACAAAGTCACGTTTTCTACACATGGAAACAAAATAAAATATGATGTAATGAAAATGATAACGATAAAATCAAATATTAAATCCAAACTATTCAATATCTAACGTACGTTTTCTGCTGTAAATCTAACAGCACATGTCGATGAACAGACAATAAAACCAAAACACTTTTAAAATGTGACTTGTTACTCCACTTCATCCTTGGGAGCTAAAATCGAGGACATTGAAACTGGAACAGCGCTTGGGGGTCGTGCACATGAGTAGTAATATTCGGAAACTCAAATCTATGGGACACTGATTAAATAAAGAATTCACAAAGAAAAAATAAAGATAAGTAAGTTAATTAAGCCATCAGACCAAGTTACAGGTCAGATCTGTGGAGAAGTAAACAACACTTGAAATTGAATATATGGCAGATACAAATAATAATCAAATTTTTCTTATTTCTAATATTTTTGTCAAAATTAAACTCTAAGTCAAGTCATTTTGATTTTTATATCACTTTTAAAGGGATGATTCAGAGTCATTCAAACCTCAGGTCCTTAGCACCATGACCTCTACATTACATCTGTAGTCAACTGCTGCTGGCTAACAAGTTGGGTGTAATTAATGACCAAATTGGAAGAAATGGGGATAAATTCAAATGCAAATTGATGATAAAAGAAATGTGGGAACACAGTGAATAATTTTGGAAAGAAAAAAAAAAAAAAACTTAGAAATGAGGAAACATAGGGCTGCATGCTCCCCTTCTAGCTCCATCGACTCTGGCTCCAGTCCACTTTAGCACTACAGATCTTAAATGTTTGTATAAACCCACTCTACATGATCCTGGGGTTTTCTGCTCTCAACATATGAACATTAATACCAGGCAAATCAGGTGTCAGGTTTGACTGGAAGTGTTACCAAGTGCCCGCTCCCTCCTGTCTTCAACATAACAGCCTCCTTCCTGATTTGCTTTGTTGTTGTAATGATACTCACAGTCTGAAAAATACTGACTTCAGTTTCCTTAACAACTCTCTGGCTTCAGGTAATGTCTTCAATAATAGTGCGTAGATATAGCCCATGTGGTCTTACTGTTTTATCAATTTCACCAAAATCCAGTTTTATTTCTTTATAGGGTTGTGTTTAAGTTTATTTTGACTGGTTATACCAGATGCTTTTATTTTGGCGGTGCCACTACTTTCCGTGGAGACACACGGTTCCCCTCAGTTGCCCTGAGGAGAGCAGAGGGAGGTGAGCAGCAGATTTGCTCTACTGATTTATATGTAAAATTTTTGACACGGAATGTTGACTTTATCCGGACGTTGATTGTGCTTTATAAGGCCTTTGCCATTGTTCTTGTTGGTTAAACATGTGTGAAATATAGTTTTTTAATTCAAATACAGCACTTAGAAAATGTACTGTTAGCATGTAAGTTTGAGCTAGCAAGCGCGGTCTCACATGTGTCTGTGCCACTTTATTTCTCTGCAGATGTGTGTGGAGCTGTGACATTTGGAGGCTGTATTTTGATCATTTTTGTGTTTCACACAGGTATGTGAGTATCGTATTGTACACCAGTACCAAATGTTATTTCTTTTTCATATATCGTAATTTGTATAACATGTACCATTTGTACATGATTTACTGTTCTTTTAAAAATATAAAATAGCCATGATTGGGGGATTTACATGAAAAAAAAATTAAAAACTATACGATCACACTGTAAAAATGTGTTATTGTAATTAGTAAAAATTATTATTACACGGCAAACCCCTGTGTGCGGCTCACTTCATCTACACAACACAACGCAGATGATTGCTAATTGGTCGGTTCAAGCACGCCGGTTACATATACATGCACATCAGTATCCCGGTTATGGTCGGGTTTATTGAGTATCCCGGTTTCTTCATGGTGCATGTATACGCAGTACCCTGGTTTCAGTATCCCGGTTATTAGAAACCGGGTTACTGTAGCAGGTATATTCCAATAGTAACCGGGATAC
This sequence comes from Boleophthalmus pectinirostris, assembly GCF_026225935.1. Lineage (NCBI taxonomy): Eukaryota > Metazoa > Chordata > Actinopteri > Gobiiformes > Gobiidae > Boleophthalmus > Boleophthalmus pectinirostris. Next base: position 20,773,746 of record NW_026571299.1, on the reverse strand, counting down.
TGTGGCATGTATTCGCTGTATCCCGGTTACTGCAACGTACAGCTCCTCTCGGGGGACCCTGAGGCGTTCCCAGGCCAGCCGAGACACATAGTTCCTCCAGCGTGTCCTGGGTCTTCCCCAGGGCCTCCTCCTGGTGGGACATGAACACCTCCCGAGGGAGGCGCCCAGGAGGCATCCGGAACAGATTCCCGAGCCACCTCAACGGGCTCCTCTCGATGTGGAGGAGCAGCGGCTCTACTCCGAGCTCCTCACGTGTGACTGAGCTCCTCACCCTATCTCTAAGGGAGCACCCAGCCACCCTGCGGAGGAAACTCATTTCGAGCGCTTGGATCCGCGATCTTGTCCTTTCGGTCATTACCCAGAGCTCATGACCAGAGGTGAGAGTAGGAACGAAGACTGATCGGTAAATCGAGAGCTTCACCTTTCGGCTTAGCTCCCTCTTCACCACAACGGTCCAATACAGCGACCGCATCACTGCCGAAGCTCCACCGATCCGCCTGTCAATCTCATGCTCCATCCTCCCCTCACTAGTGAACAAGACCCCGAGATACTTGAACTCCTCCACTTGAGGCAGGGACTCTCCACCCACCTGGAGAGGGCAAGTCACCTTTTTCCGGTTGAGATCCATGGCCTCAGACTTGGAAGCGCTGATCCTCATCCCAGCCGCTTCACACTCGGCTGCAAACCGCCCCAGTGCACACTGCAGGTCCTGGTTCGATGAAGCCAACAGGACAACATCGTCTGCAAACAGCAGAGATGAAATCCTGTGGTCCCCAAACCGGACCCTCTCCGGCCCCTGACTGCGCCTAGAAATTCTGTCCATAAATACAGTGAACAGAACCGGTGACAAAGGGCAGCCCTGGCGGAGTCCAACATGCACCGGGAACAGGTCTGACTTACTACCAGCGATGAACACCGCCGGACAACCTCCCCAATCGAGGTCAGCAGCTCTCCCCCCGCACTGTAAACAGTGTTGGTGAAGAACTGCTTCCCCCTCCTGAGGCACCGGACGATTTGCCAGAATCTCTTTGAGGCCGTCCATTAGTCCTCCTCCATGGCCTCCCCGAACTCCTCCCAGCTCCGAGTTTTTGCCTCTGCAACCACACGGGCTGCAGCACACTTGGCCCGCCGGTACCATCAGCTGCTTCAGGAGTCCCACGAGCCAACAAGGATTGATAGGACTCCTTGTTCAGCTTGACAGCATCCCTTACTTCCGGTGTCCACCACCGGGTTCGGGGATTGCCGCCGCAACAGGCACCACAGACCTTACGCCCACAGCTCCGAGCAGCCGCATGGACAATAGATTCCGAGAACGAAGCCCACTCGGACTCTATGTCCCCAGCCTCCCCCGGAATATGTGAGAAGTCCTCCCGGAGGTGCGAGTTGAAGGTCCCTCTGACAGAGGGCTCCACCAGCCGTTCCCAACAGACCCTCACTACACGCTTGGGCCTGCCAGGTCTTTCCGGATTCCTCCTCCGCCAGTGAACCCAACTCACAACCAGGTGGTGATCAGTTGACAGCTCAGCCCCTCTCTTCACCCGAGTGTCCAAGACACGCGGCCAGAGGTCAGATAACACGACTACAAAGTCGATCATCTACCTCCGACCTAGGGTGCCCTGGTGCCACATGCACTTATGGACACCCTTTTGCTCGAACATGGTGTTCGTTATGGACAAACTGTGACTAGCCCAGAAGTCCAATAACAGAACACCGCTCGGGTTCAGATCAGGGAGGCCGTTCCTCCCAATCACCCCTCTCCAAGTGTCACTGTCGTTGCCCACGTGGGCGTTGAAGTCCCCCAGTAGAACAACGGAGTCCCCGGTCAGTGCACTGTCTAGTGCCCCTTCCAAGGACTCCAAGAAGGCCGGGTACTCTACGCTGCTGTTCGGCCCGTAGGCCGACACCACAGTGAGAGACCTGTCCCCGACCCGAAGGCACAGGGACGCGACCCTCTCATTCACCAGGGTGAAATCCAACACATGGCGGCTGAGCTGTGGGGCAATGAGCCCACACCAGCCCGCCGCCGCTCCCCGCGGCCAACGCCAGAGCAATGGAGAGTCCAGCCCCTCTCAAGGAGTTGGGTTCCAGAGCCCAAATTGTGCGTGGAGGTGAGGCCGACTATATCCAGTCGGTAATGCTTAACCTCCCGCACAAGCTCAGGCTTCTTCCACCTGAGCGAGGTGACATTCCATGTCCCCAGAGCTAGTCTCCATGTCTGGAGATCCGGTCGCTGAGGTCCCCACTGTCGATTGCCGCCCAGATCCCTTTGCACCGGCTCCATATGGATCTTCCCGTGAGTGGTGGGCCCATGTGAGGGCGGCCCCACATCGCTCCTTCGGGCTAAGCCCGGCCGGGCCCCGTGGGGTAAGGCCTGGCCACCAGGCGCTCGCTGGCGAGCACCCACTCCGGGTCTGGCTCCAGGGTGGGGCCCCGGTGACGCCAATCCGGGCGACGTAACTGGCCTCTGTGTGTGACTTATCATACGGGACTTCTGAACCGTTCTTCGTCTGACCCGTCCCCCCGGACCTGTTTGCCTTGGGTGACCCTACCAGGGGCATGAAGCCCCCGACAACATAGCTCCCGGGATCATTCGGGCACTCAAACCACTCAAACTTATGTTTCGTCTCTGTAAAACGTAAACAAATGTGATCAGAGCTGAATTCTATTATCAAACGGGCTCATGTGGCTCTATAGTGGTTATGGTTTATATGTTGTAAAGTTGAGTTTATTTATGCAGAAGATTTTAATGAATTGGATTGTGGGATATCTCATAGCTCCTCACGTTGGTTAAACCTCCCGAGCTTCTTATGCTAAAGGAGCTCACGGTTTGTATTTTTCCTGGTTTGTTTAAATTGATTTAAGTTAATTTTTGCGCTTGCGCATTTGTGAGATTATGTCAAGAAACCGGGATACTCCATTTGATCGTGTATACAGGGATATGAGTATCCCGGTTTCTCAGTGTGCATGTATACGCAATAACTCGAATACTGACATAACCGGGATATGGCTAATAACCGGGATACTGATGTGCATGTATACGCACTCAATGTAACTGAATAATGCAACAGTCACCAAGTCCAGTTTCAGATTTGAATTAGGGTTTGTTGAGAAATTTGATTGTGGAGTAGGCAGGGTATGGAGCGTTTTTTCAAAAAGAGTAAGAACAAAGGAATTAGTGCAGTAAATCATAGTCATAAATAATGAGTTTAAATTCATGGTTAAACAGAATATAAATGTGGTGAAGAATATTTAACTCAACCAATCCACTTTATTTCTATCGCACATTTCATAAACATTTTCCAAAGTACTTCTTCACAAGTACTTAATAACAACAATAATAAAATTATCAAATAAACAAGTCACACAGCACACAACTCACGCGGTGTTAAAGTCAGAGAGTAAAAGTGTGTCTTCAGACAAGACTTAAAACTCTCCACTGTGGGGGCTGTAGGATCATGGAGGGCAGAGTGTTCCAGAGTTTGGGGCTGGTCACAGAGAAGGTCTTATCCTCCTGGTTTTAAGTCTCGTCTCAAGCCCCACAAGCTGGAGCTGGACCTCAGACCTCAGAGTGCACTGGGGTGTAAATGTGGAGGAGGTACAAGGCGTATTGTGGAGCCGGTCCATTCAAAGCTTTAAAAACAAACCATCCATAAGACAGATAATGGAGTCCACAAACAGCTTCTTCCAGCTCAAGACAAAGTGTGGACGGGTGTGTTTGGGCTGTAATTATAGGCTTGGTCTTATATTATAGACTGGCAGCTGAAAGGGCAGCATAAGGCAGGACAATGGGAGGGCCCAGAAAGAAAGCAGGACTGGGAAGAGGGATTTTCTACAGTTGGAACCCCAAATATGAAACTCGGCTCCAAATTGGCTCCTATAACTGCAGCTTCAATGAGCTTCATTTGACTGAGCCGAACACTGTGGGTGATGTCACACTAGCATTAAGTAGTATTACTACTACTGTTAGCACTGCTACTACTACTACTACTAGTACTGTTATGACTATTGTTACTACTGCTATTACTGTTACTACTGCTATTACTGTTACTACTGCTATTACTGTTACTACTGCTAATACTACTACTACTACTACTGCTGCTGCTGCTGCTCGTACCCATATTATTCCTGCTGTACTTTAGATAATTGCTTCAATGCAATGTCATTCACATGCAGTGTTGGGGAGTAACGGATTACATGTACCGCTGTTACGTAATCAGAGTACAAATTATGAGTAACTGTATTCCGTTACAGTTACTGCTTCACTGAGTGGTAATTGGATTACAGTTACTTTGCTGAAATAAGTGGATTACAAGGCGGTATTTTCCTGTTTTCACATTTTGTGCTACATCCCATTTATTTATTTTTTTTATTTCGGTAATTCCACTCATTGCCGGAAACCCAAACAGAACGCGCACAATAAATAGCGATGTAAACGTCATGTTAAAGTTGGCGGTGTCAGTCACACAGTGGAAGCAGTAGTGCATTGGTAAAAACGCATGTGTCTTGGAAATTCTTCTCCCGATGTGAGATATATATATAAAAAAACAAATATAAAATCGCCTACAACTTAAATGTGAAACAGGAGCTACTGGCACAACCTGCATAGACTCATAATATCTGCACTACTGTCCTATAGTGACCTGCGACATGAGTGGACGTGCACACAAACACACACCTTCATCATCGTCATCAACCTGACAACCCGCGGACCACGTTTCCTTCCGTAGTTACTGCGCGGACACCGCCGTCTCGTGCGCCGCGTGTGGACCGTGTTTTCTCGCGTAAACCTCCTCCTGTGCGCCTCTAAACCAGAACTAACACCAGGACTAAACCAGGATTAACCCAGGACTAAACCAGGACTAAAGCAGGACTGAACCAGGTTTAAACTAGGACTAAACCACGACTAAACCAGAACTAAAGACCTGGTCTAGACCTGGTCTAAACCAGGTCTAAAATCAGGAGTAAACCAGGTCTAAAAATCAGGACTAAACCAGGTCTAAACAACACGACACCTAACAGTAGGTTGACATAATTTAAGGTGATCTCATATAAAAAAATAATTTCTCTATCAATAATATTTTTTAATATGGTGAAGGAAAGGTTTATCTTGTTACTGTCTTTTAACAGACAAAACCTCTTATATTAAGATCTCGTGGTCTTTGTTTCTCTACAGCAAACAGTTGCTTATTCATGGAGACTTGGGCTCAGACAATTTGAAGACAACAGACAAGAATTTTCAGGATGTGGTTGCTACATTCATGTCGTTTAAAAAAACATGACAATATCAAGTAATCCAAAGTAATCAGATTACGTTACTCACTTTAAGTAATTTAATGGATTACGTTACAAACTACATTTTGGGGTGTGTAATCTGTAATCTGTAGGGGATTACATTTTAAAAGTAACCTTCCCAACACTGTTCACATGTACGGTGGTGTATTGCTATCACTCCCCAAAAAATATTTCGGCTCAGTATCACGTAATTACGTGAAAAGTTTCACGTTATAACGTGATATTTTTCACGTTATAACGTGAAATTATCACGTTATTTCATGATATGAAATTATCACGTTATTTCGTGATGTGGTATTTTCACGTTATAACGTGAAATTATCACGTTATAACGTGATACGACATTATCACGTTATTTCGTGATAGGCATTTATCACGTTATTACATGATATGAATTTATCACGTTATTTCGTGATAAGCATTTATCACGTTATTATATGATATTTTCACGTTATAACGTGAAAACGTCAAGTATGGTTTTACGTGATTTCATTATAAGATCAGCCACAGCCAAACCACGCTTCCCTCGGTCCAGTCAACTCCAGCCTGAGCTTGGCCCACGCTGAAAATGTGGATTCTCCACTCTTGAGATTACTTCGGGCTCGTGTTGTCTCCTTCGCATGAAGCAAGATCGTGTAAGTGTATTTTACTGTTTCGTCCCCAAGTTATGTTGTCGTACGGTAGCAGAATGTTCTGTAAGCAACTGCTGAATATTAGAGCTGGAGCGAGTTGTTCGCTGTGGGTAGAGCTGCTAAAAGTACCTAGTCTGTTTGCAATTCTGTTATAGCTCCTAAGAATTAGTTAAAGACAAAAGCATTCATTTGACACATTTCGGTGTTTCCAGTTATTTATGAATAATGACCATAAAACATTGTTGACTGTATGCACTCAGACATAGCCAGTGTAAGAGAAGGTTATTCAGAAAATGTGGTGTAGTTAGCTAAGCTAAGCCCCACTTCAACTCATCTGAGCCCGGCCTGGGCAGGGGAACAGCGCTCAGAGGTCCCGGTGCTCCTCCGGTTCAGGCCGGGCTCAGATGATCTGGAGCGGGGAGTGGTTAGGTGCCTCGGCCTGAGAAGCGCTTTTCTCGAGAAGAACCAAGTGCACGGAGGAGGCTCAGAACAGTAACGAACCAGACCGGATTCGCGCTTCTGTCTGGATGCTTTACTCCACCTCAGAACCAGCCGCAACGCTACACCGGAGCAACCCGCACGGACCTAGAGTTCACTGCGCATTCTCGCTTTCCCCGCACGGAACCAGCACGCAGAGGCACGGAACCGCTCAGCGATGTCTTTACTGCTGTTGGCTGCTGCTGTTACCCGAACTCAGAGCTTCTGGGCTGATGTGCAGCGAGTTGTGTACAAAGTTGTAGCCTACATGTGCTGTTTTATGAGTTTATGATGATAACTTGGGATGAGGACGGCCGTGGTGTTTTATGGTCTTTATTCATGAAGAACTTGAAACACCGACATGTGTCAAACGAATGCTTTTGTCATTAACTATGGAGCTATAACAGAATTGCAATTTTAGCAGCTCTTTGCCCACAGCGAACGACTCGCTACAGCACTCGTTCAGCAGTTGCTTACCGAACATTCTGCTATCTTGAGGACGAAACAGTAAAATACTCTTACAAGATCTTGCTCCATGGGAAGGAGATAGTGTTCTCCTTCGTTAGGAGCCTAAATGTGCTTCAGATTTAATTCTGATCCACTTCCTACTGACCTAAATACGCACAGCAACATTTGCATTGAAACTGTACATAAAACACCTTTTACAGCAAGTATCACAACTAGGATGTAGATGCTTACATTTAAAAACATGAACCTCAACAACTCAAAGTTGGATCAGTGACATCCTAATATTAAATCTCATTATTTAACAAAAGAAGCAGCAGATTTTTTACAATGTAAACGATGTTTATTTTATTCATTTATTACAAAAACATTTAGGCTCCTAACGACTTAATAAACAGAACCGCAGCAGATCCGGGCCAGATAACCCGGTTCTGAACGCGGATCCAAAACGGGTCCTGGGCGGGTCCGCGAGATACGCAGCGGATCAGCCGCGCCTCCGCCGCGGATCCGGAAAAATAAGACAGTCACGCTTCCCTTCGGTCAACTCCAACGTGAGCATGGCCCAGGCTGAAAGTGTGGATTCTCCACTCTCGAGATTTCTTTGGGCTCGTGGTGTACCAGAACACACCAGAACACTATCTCCTTCCCATGGAGCAAGATCTTGTAAGAGTATTTTACTGTTTCGTCCTCAAGATAGCAGAATGTTCAGTAAGCAACTGCTGAACGAGTGCTGTAGCGAGTTGTTCGCTGTGGGCAAAGAGCTGCTAAAAATTGCAATTCTGTTATAGCTCCATAGTTAATGACAAAAGCATTCGTTTGACACATGTCGGTGTTTCAAGTTCTTCATGAATAAAGACCATAAAACACCACGGCCGTCCTCATCCCAAGTTATCATCATAAACTCATAAAACAGCACATGTAGGCTACAACTTTGTACACAACTCGCTGCACATCAGCCCAGAAGCTCTGAGTTCGGGTAACAGCAGCAGCCAACAGCAGTAAAGACATCGCTGAGCGGTTCCGTCCTCTGCGCGCTGGTTCCGTGCGGGGAAAGCGAGAATGCGCAGTGAACTCTAGGTCCGTGCGGGTTGCTCCGGTGTAGCGTTGCGGCTGGTTCTGAGGTGGAGTAAAGCATCCGGACAGAAGCGTGAATCCGGTCTGGTTCGTTACTGTTCTGAGCCTCCGTGCACTTGGTTCTTCTCGAGAAAAGCGCTTCTCAGGCCGAGGCACCTAACCACTCCCCGCTCCAGGATCATCTGAGCCCGGCCTGAACCGGAGGAGCACCGGGACCTGAGCGCTGTTCCCCTGCCCAGGCCGGGCTCAGATGAGTTGAAGTGGGGCTTAGCTTAGCTAACTACACCACATTTTCTGAATAACATTCTCTTACACTGGCTATGTCTGAGTGCATACAGGCAACAATGTTTTATGGTCATTATTCATAAATAACTGGAAACACCGAAATGTGTCAAATGAATGCTTTTGTCTTTAACTAATTCTTAGGAGCTATAACAGAATTGCAAACAGACTAGGTACTTTTAGCAGCTCTACCCACAGCGAACAACTCGCTCCAGCTCTAATATTCAGCAGTTGCTTACAGAGCATTCTGCTACCGTACGACAACACAACTTGGGGACGAAACAGTAAAATACACTTACACGATCTTGCTTCATGCGAAGGAGACAACACGAGCCCGAAGTAATCTCAAGAGTGGAGAATCCACATTTTCAGCGTGGGCCATGCTCAGGCTGGAGTTGACTGGACCGAGGGAAGCGTGGTTTGGCTGTGGCTGATCTTATAATGAAATCACGTAAAACCATACTTGACGTTTTCACGTTATAACGTGAAAATATCATGTAATAACGTGATAAATGCGTATCACGAAATAACGTGATAATTTCGTATCACGTAATAACGTGATAATTTCGTATCACGTTATAACGTGATAATTTCACGTTATAACGTGAAAATACCACATCACGAAATAACGTGATAATTTCATATAATGAAATAACGTGATAATTTCACGTTATAACGTGAAAAATATCACGTTATAACGTGAAACTTTTCACGTAATTACGTGATACTGAGCCGAAATATTTTTTGGGGAGTGATAGCAATACACCACCGTACACATGTCATCACTGATTGCAAAACATGCAAAAACCACATTTGTTCATGACCACACCCTCTGCTTTAGACCCGCCCCCTCCTGGTTTAAAGCCTAAAAGCAAACCTCTGTTCATTTCAGCACTTCAGCAGAGTCCAGGACAGAGCTACTCAAACATGGAAGGAGTGAACGGGATGAAAATGAGACTGAAGAATAACATAGAGGAGATTTTGATGGAGAATCATAAAGAAGAGGTTTTGCCAGCAGATGTGTTGAAAAACATGATTTCTGAAGCGAATAAAGTGAAGAGGAATGCATACTGTCCCTACAGCCAGTTCAGAGTGGGGGCCGCTCTGCTCACCACAGACAACCACATCTACACAGGTACCGACTCTCAGGAGATTATGGATTTTTTTTATTTTTTTTACATTAGGAACAAAATGACATGACATTGACTTGTTCTGCAGAAAAGACTTTTAACCATGCTCTAGTCATTTCCCTTCACCATTTACACACTCACATTTAGAGTGATTCATGCATGTTTGAGTATTCTTTAATAGCTTATTTTCAAGATGTCATATCAACCTCTGTCTTCACCTCCATCAGTACACACCCACTGTGATGTACTAACTGATGTTCTTAAATTTTATTTCTTCATCAGTGATACACGTAGGATTTGCTAGTGTGATGTGCAGCTCTACACAGGAGGGGCCCACAGCCCCTTGTAATTTATTACAAGGTTAAAAACTGTTTTGTTGATGACGTTTACGGTGACGTCAGCTCCCACTGTGCATCATAGTTTTCTAACCTGGAAGTCAGAGCACTTGTTTCTTTTATTAAGTCATATTAGATCAATATTGTGCTTTAAAATATTCAAAGTATAAGATCATGATGCACACACAGTATTGCACTGCTTAGCTACATAGTGTGTAAAAAGACACGGAAAAATTAGAACACAGGCACTTCACCTGCAAGCAGAAGATTTTCATTCATATGTTTTTATTGTTGACAAAAATGTGATATTTTTAACCCAGAAGTCAGAGCTTTTGGAATAATTGCAACTAAGTAGTTGACAAGAGAACACCGTTATAACTTGGTTAAAAATGTGAGACATTATAAGTCACTGTGCATATACTGGTCACTACAGCACAGTGACTAGAGCTGAGTGTTTACAGTCAGGTCTATGTCACATTTGAGAGGTGTTCACTGCACAAAGGGAAAGTTTAACGACCACACGAACAGGACAGAGAGAGAAGGAGAGGAGGAGGAGAGGAGATAGAAAGGGGGAGGAGAGGGGAAGAGGGAAGAGAGGAGAGAGAGGGGGGAAGAGGCTTTTCAACTTGTACAAAGTGATGACCGCAAGTTAGCACAACCAATGTAGCAACACCTGCTCCACCTTTTCTGTGAGGGCCACTTCATGTTCCCATGGCTTCAGCAGGTGAAGACCATCCGGGATGACTGTGGTCTGGTCCGTGTGTGTACCTCAGTCATTCAGCAGTGTTCACTTAAACTGACAGTGGAACAAATCTTAAAAGATCATACAAACGTGGCAAGGCCAAATCAGGGAAATATCATTTGATGAATTGAATGTAGAATTGAGAAGAGAATATATACTTTAAAAATGTATTATGTGAACATCTTAAATACAGCCAGCTCATCTGTAACTTCAGGACTAATAACAGCAGGATTCCCAAGGTCAGTGGCAGATACAAAGGTCTGGAGAGATCAATGAGGACTTTATGTTCAGGCAACTCGGTGGGAGATGAAGGTCATGTTTTGTTTGTGTGTACACACTGAAAGATGATGAAACTCAGAGAGAAGTATGTCACGTGGTTTGGTTGTTTTTAGAAGTTAAAATGTCTATAAACTGTTCAGATCGAGAGGAGAGAGTCACTGCAGCATCAATAAAGAAAGCTGAGAATAAAAAGTATAAATAATTTATTACAAGGTTAAAAACGAAATACAAATAAAAAAATAAAAACGGGGATCCTCGATAAAAGAGTTTAAGAGGTTAAAACACTAGGTGGGCCAGGGTTAAAATGAGGGGGGCAGTTTGTAATGTGATGTACGGGGTCCAATTCACCTCTAATCTGATTGGCTTCTGAAGTGCCTCTGTTCTGTCAATCAACTGAAAAGAAGAACAACCGGAGAATTCATTGATCACTGACGCAATTCCATGCCCAAACTCTTCACGGCAGTAGACCTAATGCGTCAATACAAAGTAATGGGAAAAGAAACAGACCTTCAGATTTTTTTTTTCCTTTTTTTGTTTTTTTACTGTCTGTGCTTGTATTTGCACCATACTGAATTTGTGTGTTGGATGTACCCTGTACTTGGCCCCTGAATGTAACATATGGCCCCCTAGAACCGCTACTTTTCCCACAGCCCCTGTAGACAAAACAGACCGACAGCAAAATCCAAGCACGACAGGCTGATACTTTACAAGTTTATCTGTGTGAGGGGGGCACCACTGTCTTGCTTCTGTTAAGGTGGAGCTCCTCACTTCACCGCCGCGTGGACACAGCGCCATGGTGCAGCTTCTATAGTTTCTGTGATCCTCCCTCATCCTGTCGCTCGAGAACATCCACACAGACTCTTTGTATAAGTACTGCTCTCTTCTATTGGATTAAGTACATTCCCAGGTCTTTATTTCTGTTTCAAGTGTATTCTTGTTCTGAGCACAAACTAGGTGTTTTGAAAGGCACTATATAATTGCAATGATTAATTATTTAACTAACATTTATAACCCTTAAGCTTTATGATGAAATTGTATGACTCACATTCTTCTGAGTAAGCACACATTCATCACAATGTCTGTTGAACTGTAACAGTTTCTCAAGTCAAATTTCAGAAAGTGAACACAATAAGATATAAAACCTGTTATTTTATTTTGGGATATTTGCAGTCGCGAAAGCCTGACTTTAACATCAAGAGTGTAAAACCTAGTATTGAAGTGTAGTTCTTTTTTTAATGAATGAATGAATGAATGAATGTGTTTTATTTTATTTATTTATTTTATATATTTTTTTTTGTGTAGTTTGAAGATTGAAGTGTAGTTCTTGTGCAGGGTGTAACGTGGAGAACGCATGCTATAACCTGGGCATTTGCGCTGAGAGGAACGCCATGTCCAAAGCTGTATCTGAGGGCTGCAGGTCCTTCAAGGCCATCGTCATCACCAGGTAAAAACAACCACAAGAACACTAAGCACTGTGGCCATATCGGCTTGTCAAAGAATGATCTCGTCAGATCTCAGAAGCTCAGCAGGGCCTGGTTAGTACTTGGATGGGAGACCACTGGGAATTCCAGGAGCCACAGGGGGTCACCAGTAGCAAAAACGTTGTGGTGTCCTCAGACAAGACACTTCACCCACATTGCCTAATAAGAAAGTGGTGTGTGTGTGAGTGTTGATGGTGGTGGGAGGGACTGATGGTGCAGATTGGCAGCCTCGCTTCTGTCATCTGCCCCAGGGCAGCTGTGGCTGCAATAGTAGTTTACAACCCCCGGGTGTGGAGTGAATGAACAATAAACTGTAAAGCGCTGATTAATTGATTAATGATGAATTAATTAATTAACTAACATTTATAATCTGTCACATTACCAGGTATTTTCTACAAAAATCCTTAAGCTTTAGGGTGAAATTGTATGACTCACATTCTTCTGAACAAGCATACTTTCATCACTTCCTCTGAGGTGACTGTTCAGTGAAGTTACTAAGGTGATTGAATCACATGCAGGAACAGATCTTTTCATTTCCTGTGTTGAAATAATGACCCACCCACACATTCCCATATAGTTGTTTTTTTGTCCTTTTAAATTTTAAAGCTGCACTATGTAACTTTTCTCATGGAGTTTGTTTCACTCACACATGTTTAACACACAAACCTGCACATTTAGGCTGAGCTCTTCTCTCAAACAGAAACCACTCTGTTCAACATTATGATCATTTGATAAGATAGGAAGTGCTCCAGTGTGTTTTTAAACTACATACAGCTTCACTAGAGACATTTGGATGATTTCAGCCCTGGAATTGACCAGAGCTCTTGTCTCTACTGAACTAACGCTAAAAGGAGCTGTTGGTTTAGTTTGATCGTTTGTATGATGATGTATGTGAACAGGGACACAGGTGCTCAAATCATCTCTCAGAACAATGACACAGCTCTCAGTCACACACGACACACTTTGGGCCAAACTCTGTCACAACTCAAACATAACTGCAAATCAAAGCACCAAAATGTAGTACAGGCTACATACAGACTATCATATACATGCAGTTCTGTTTGATTTTCAACAAGATTACACATGACAATACAAAAGTAGTGTTGAGGTATTTGCTATTCCAACATTTTTCAATTCAACTTTCTGCATGAATATTTTTGATCAAATACTGCAAAATGAAATTTGTAATTGATAACGTGTAGCATTTCCAGTTCAAAATGTACATATGTGAAGTGTAAACCTCAGAGTGAGACTGTGCTAAACCTGTGTGGCCCCTGAGAGACAGACTGAGGCTCTGAGCTGCTCTGTCACATGAAGAAAAGAGCACAGAAAACACATGATCACAGACTTTGGATGGTCAGTCTGCTTTTTGCTCAATTTTATTTAGTTTTTGCAAATTACAGTTTGAAATAGATAAAAGTCACAAAGCAAATGTTACTGAAAGTTACTGAAACATGTGAATGAACCAAAACACAACTCCAGGTATGTTTTTGAGGAGGCTGGGTTAAAGCTCACAAGAGTCTATTTAGTGTAATAAAAGACCTTTAACAGAAGAAAGGACAGGTTACAAAATATACACAACAACCGAATCAGTTTGAGCCATGTGTCCATAGAGAACATGTGACAGAGCAGATCGCTGTACAGACCCTGCATATATATCTGAATCATATTTTTGACTTGAATGGGTATGCATATTGTATACATACATACTGTGTATACATGAACATACATACTGTAAATACTGTAAATACATTTTTCTGTGTGTTTTTCTAGTGACTTGAGTGAACACATCTCTCCGTGTGGAGGCTGTCGACAGTTCATGAGAGAGGTCTGTTTGTTTTGTGTCTGCTCAAAGTTACATCACAAACCTGAGAGGGAGGGGCCAGGACACACACGGGACACACACAAGTCCAAACACAAACCTGAGAGGGAGGGGCCAGGACACACACGGGACACACACAAGTCCAAACACAAACCTGAGAGGGAGGGGCCAGGACACACACGGGACACACACGAGTCCAAACACAAACCTGAGTGGGAGGGGCCAGGACACACACGGGACACACACGAGTCCAAATACTGATCTGTGAGGAGGGCTGTGAGGTTTAGGGGAGTATGGTTCAGACTTTGGTCAGGGGACTTGTATTTTAGACTACTTTAAATGTTGCGTGTTCATAAAAAGGTAAACAAGCCCATATGTAACCTTTGTGGTGGGGTTTACACCACAGTATGGCATTAAACGCATCCATCTCTATGGAGACAAGAAGGTATTAAGAAGAGTATTAAATGCAAAATATATAAGCTTAATATCAATAAAGCTTCATATTGTAAAACACTGCATAGCAATAATTTCACCATGGAGAAAAGAAAGTGGTTAAAACTCCATTAGAAAAAGTGCATGCACCTTTTGGATAGAAAGATCAAGGAGTAGTCAAAAGAACAGTGCGTCCTCCCTCTGGCCCCACACAGAGTAAATGAGTGGTCAGTTTATATAAAGCTGTGAAACATTGTCCAGCAGAGAAGGTCAAAGGTCAAAGCCATGTTTGTGATGAACCAAAGTCCAAAAGAGCTTTTTCTGCACAATCTGGCAACAACACAGAGGCAGAGACCAGGCACAACAGTCTGTCTACAGTGACCGGTGAATGGTTCTGTTATTTAAGAAAGCCTGACACATGTGTACTTTTTATTTCAATGTAAAAGCATATTTACAGAGATTAAAGTCAAGGGTCTTTTGGACATTGAGATTTCTGAATCTGAAACAGTTTTGAGTTGTTTTGAGTTTATTTACTGTTTGCTTCATGTGTCTGTTCAGTTTTGGCACCTTCAGGGAGAACTGATTTATTGTAGATTTGATCTAATTGATTTAATCGATTTAACTGATGTAACTGGTTGATTTATTTATTTACAAAGCATTTAATAATAGTTCATATGATCTTATAAGAGGGAACTCCCCAAAAGCTACCTTAGCCTTCTGTAAGGGCCTCAGACACAAAAATACATACATACGTTACAATTTCAAATTTATCCCACAGCTAACATCACACACACACACACACACACAAATACATACACATACATATATACAGTCCCTTTGTTAGCATCTGTCCTGTTTCAAACACATTCATAAATTTTTATAGTTCATCCTCCATCATAAAGAGGTCATGTTTCAAGTACTAATGACAATGACATATTAATTACGGACTAGTTTGTTCTAAATTACTGTTGGTTAGTTCATTCTTGCTACTACATTATGTGCATAGGCTGTACTATGGGGTTATAATTGAGTATAATGAAGTAGCAAGAATCTACAATGTAATTAGTTGTGAAAAAATATGGCAAACCTTTGGACTGGTGGTGTGTGTTTCCTAAGAGCCCTTTGTGTGTGACAGTTTGGTGCTGACTGGGAGGTGTACCTGACCAAAACAGACGGATCTCACCTGAAGATGACCGTTAAGGAACTGCTTCCCGTTTCCTTCGGCCCTGAGGATCTGTCCATGAAGAAGCTGCAGATCCAAAATGGCCACTGACCTACTCCAGGACACCACGTTGGGTCCTACTGAACATAAGTGCTGAGACACACTTTGACACTGCCACATGAGCCATATATGTATTTAAATGTGAATATTCCTGTGGTAATGTCAAATATTTAATATTCAAATATGTTATTTAGACAAATGGATAAATATTGAATTACTGGTGGTGTAACTGTGTTGTAGTTTGAACACTTGAATGAACATCTCATATATTTTGTACATGTAAAATTACAATAATCATGGCACATGTTTACTATATTGAAACTGCAATACAATTGAATTTGTGATGCACAGAATGACAAAGTCAGCATCTATTAAAGGAGGTTTAGTCTTGGTTGAGTCTTAGTTTAGACCACCACTTACATGTAATTGGAGATGAAGAGGTTAAAACTACATTGGAACTTTACAGCAAAAGCTACATCATGAACATCTCCATGGAGCCAAATGGAGTCCCATGCGGTTAATGAGTCAGGTTTGTTGAGAGGAAAGTTTAGTCTTGTTTTAGATCAGTTTAGTCCTGGTGTAATAACAAAATACATTTGAACATGTCCTTAAACATATTTACTGTCAGAATTATCTGGCCCTGTTTCAATCAGGGCTTTTCCCTCTGACAGGTGCATCTCCTCACTGTCTGCTCCTCCCATGGAAGTATAATAACGTGGAAGATGAACTCAACATGGCGTTGTGTTATTTTTAATGGCCTGAGTTCACTGGTGCAGTTTTTTTCTTCTGCATTATTTCCTGAATACCAGTCTGGCCCCGTCCACTGTGTGAGAAATGTGCAGTACTGACCAGTCAGAGCAAGAGCTGCTTGAGTGGAGCTCATGCGGGCTCATAGCGGGGTGAGGTTAATCTTACAAAGATCACTTTTAGGCACAGAAGAATCCAACAAAATTCAACCTTTGTGAAAGCTGGATGCCCTGTCAGAACACGGGCAGTTTGAATTCGCAAAAACATGCATTGGGTTTTATGGGAGAATTCTTTCTGGGCCCCAAGTTCCCAGGAGCTACAGTACCTCTGTGTACATGTTTCAGTATACCCGCCTCTGCACCTTAGTGGAAATCTTTTCATTATAATGTAAAAAAAAAAAAAAAAGTGTTTAAAAAAAATATTGAGCCAAATTGTTGTAAATAACATTTATTAAGCAGCAATATTAAACATAACTTTAATAATAATATTACAGAAGGTCAGAGGTATCACAAATCTGATAAATAAAACATTTTAAACAAATCCTTTTCATTTTTAAGCCATTATTATTTCATCTATTCAAATAATATTCTGTTTGTATTAGTTTTTCCTCTATATTACAGAGGCAGACATTTTAGATGGTCCATGCTAAAACAAACAACTCTTCATTTGACATTATTTACATGCAATTCTAATTCAACTAGAGTCAATGAGATGAAAAGGGGAGGATTCAAGTATCAAAATTAGTACCAAGATTTTTAAAAAGGCAATAATTTGTCATGTTTTGTGCACTGGCTCGACAAAAATGTTTAATCAACTCAACTGATTTGATTCCTACATTTTAAACAAGATTATTATTTTTTTGCTTGATAAATGACTGACGTATTCACCATTGTATCAGGTACTTGTTGGTCTAAATCCTGGTTTAGTTCCTGGCTCAGCCCATGGTCCAATCCAAGTTTAGACCCTGGTTTAGTCTCAGTTTAGTTGTCGAATAGTCTTTGTTCAGTCCCTGTAATTAAACCAAAAAGACATGGGTGAGTTCTGGTTTAGTCTCTGGTTAATTTCTTGATGTAGTACAAGTTTAGTACTAATTCCCTAGCACCAGAATAGAGAGAGCGCCCTGTTTTAGTCTTTGAACGGACCTGGTGTAGTCCTGGTTTAATTCTGTTTAATCCTTGGTTAGTCCCTCATTCAGTCCCAGATATCTTCCTGAGCTTGAGAAGACACAAGACCTTTGTGGTTTACTCTGGTTTTTTCTTGGTCAAACCTGGTTTAGTCCTTATTTTAGTCCTGGTTTTGTTGTGGTTTACTCCCAAGTCTGAAAAGTAGATATTAGGGACTTCACAGTGATCTCAAATGTACCTAATAAAGTGGCCAGTGATACTAATGCAGTAACAATATACTTATTTTGACTGTGCTTTTTTATACTGCAGTCAATTCTTATTAGACAAATATAAAACACTGAACTAAAAACCTACAAATAAATATCTTATGTCAGTGCAAAAGGCAATAAGCAACTATTCAAACTTAAACTAAGACCCCAAGACAAGTACAAGGTTTTACAGAGCACCCCATACTATCCTACATATTACGCAAATCTAACTCGTGTGAGCTTTAGCCATGTTATAATAACGTTACCTCTTCAAAAACAGACCTGGAGTTGTGTTTTAGTTCATTCACAAATGTCTGAGTAAATGTTTGAGTAAAGTAAGTTAGACAGTGTTTTCTCTCAGCCTAAAGACATAGGATTTGTGTAAATGAAACAGCTCCTGGTATGTTTTTGAAAGAACATTAAAACAGATCAGAAAACAACGTAATATGGGTCTTTAAAGAGGTCAAATTAGTGAAAACTTCATTAGAGATTAAATGATATCTCATTCTTCATGGCATGTTCTATAAATAAATAAGATCAGTGTTGAAAGTAATGCAGGTTTTTAGTGAATCATTTTACTAATAGACCCTTCAACAGACGACGCTGTGTCAAGATCAGAAATTGTAATGTAAAGTAGTGGTTCTCAACTTGTGGTACATGTGCCAGTGGTGGTGAAGGCACTTTTATCTGGTAGAAGCTGGATGTGAAGTTCAAAACATTGCTCAGTCCTGGGTTACAACAGCTTTTGTCCTGGTAGACTTGTCGATGTGGTCAATGTGCAAAAACACCCCATTAGGACTAAACCTGAACTAAATCTGGATCAAGCGAGGACTAAACCAGGACTACAACAAGACTAAACCAAATCTCCAGTAGGTTAGTCTTGATTTAGTCTTGATTTCATCCTAGTTTCGTCCTGGTTTCGTCCTGGTTTCGTCCTGGTTTCGTCCTGGTACAAACCTGATCTTGAAAATACATAAAATGACAACAAAAGTAGAAATACTTTCGTGTCAAAAATGTGAGAATTATGAATGATTTCTGGAGACTAATGCCTCATTACATGTTGTTTGCTATATGATAGAGCGATGAGGGCCGTGGGTCTATTGAAGTTAGCTAGCCTTCAAATTGCTGATGATGAATGATGATGATACTTCTTATGAACCAAATGAACCAAATGCTTCCTGTAATCACAAAAAATAAATAAATCTTATTAGACACATCCTATTTTAACAGTTCTATGCTTTAAAACAGTGTCGAAAACACAATCCATAGCTGCAAACGTTTCATAGTAGTCGCCGATATTATTTTCTAATTTTTGCCCGTTCTCAACTCTGATTGGGCGAGGAGTTCACATTTTCGTCCAGTTGGGGCCAGGCAGGGACATGTATCCTGGGCAGAGTTCCTTCCATGAGCCTCTCCATCCACAGCCCAAGTCTGTCGAGCTTATGGTGCAGCTCTATGCTGGTGGCTCTGGTAGACCCCCTCTTCGAGACCCCCTCCTCCCGGGAATGAGACCGGGATCGTGATTTAGAGCTAGACCTAGACCTGGATCTGGATTTTCGGGAGCACACGGAAGCGTCGGAGAGGGAGGGTTCCACGGATTGGTCTCCAGTGAAGACGGGTCTGAAGAGGCAGAAGTAACGCTTGTGTCCGTTCAGAGCTAGAACATGTCCGGTGAAGTCCGAGTACTCCTCTTCTGGATCCAAATCGTCGGATTGAGCCGAGCGCAGCAGTGACGGCATCCAGCGCGAATGTTTGTCTGAGTTTAAGAAGGAGAAGTGCAGCGTCTGGGTTCTGCGCACACAGAGGAGACATTTAGATTGAAATATTAATCATGATTGTTTTGTCATTGGCTTTTAAACATTCTTTTGAATACCTTTGCTTGGGTATCTCATGTTTTAGAACTTAAATTAATACTATAAGTAGTATCCGATTGTCTATATCAGAGTAAGTATAAGAGCACACAGACTAGCATACACCCATGGACCACTATAAACCTACTGCACCACTGACGATTACACACATATAAGACACATAGAAATGTTTAAAAACTACTACCATTTAATGCTGAAAATCGCATTCTATTGTCTATGTATCATCATCACTGTATCGGAATCGGTATCAAGTATCAGTTTAATTCCTTAGTATCGAAGTCAAGTTTGAAATTTTAGTATTGTGACCTCTGACACTACTATTTTCAACAATAAAGGCCTTTTTCTAGAAGTGCACTCCATTACTGTGACCTGGTGTTAGGTCGCCATCTACTGGCAGTAGGAGGAATAACTATTCAATAAAGCTAAGATTTGCAACTTTTTCCGACATGCTAACACAATCATGCCTTTGCAATGAATGTGATTTGACAGCAGAAATGCTCAAATTTGTATTTATGGACTTCAAAACCCTCACAGGAGACCTTCACACTTTTACCTCTTATGTCACAAACTGGAAATTTGAAATTGAGTTAGGGGGAGCGGACTTACTAAACTAGCGTGGATGAAACAAAATAAAATTTGAGGTATGTTTTTAATGAGTGAAGAATATTATTCCACGGTCTGTCTCGTTCAAGGCCCTTCAAGGTCTTGTTCTTCAAGGCCCTTTGAATTCCTTTATGTTGAAAATGTGCTCTACAAATAAACATGCCTATTTGAGTGATTCGTGCATGTTTGAATGATCTTGGTCCTGCCTCTTAAGTACTTGAGTTTGATTTGCTTTCATACAAATGAAAAAAGCACTTACAATTATTGTGACAGGTCTATCCTTATCCGTAATGACACGAGTGATATTTAGGCCTGAGCCCCGACAGGGCGTAGGGCCTATTGCTTCTGCTACACGGAGCGAATGGGGAGCGACGAGCGCATGGGCGAATGCAGCAAGACGACATGCAGCTTTGTCCTCGGTCGCCCCCGGTATCCCAGTAACCCACGCCCAAGGCCTGAGCCGAATTTATCACTGCTAAAATGAATGGAAGTCAATAGGAGGTCAGGGGGCGACTCCGACGAGATGGTGCAGACGTTCCTGTCACTCACCAATGACCCCATGGTGACGTGGAGAATGTCGAGAGCTTTCAAACAACGTATAATATGTTGTTTTTGCTAAAATTATTATTACGCCCGAGCGCCAGAGGCCGGCGAAGGGCCTATTAGTATCGCAAAGCGATGCTCCTGGTGGCCCGAAAGTGAAATGGCATGACGTGACTCGCCCGTAGTGACCAGGGACCCTCGCCATGACGTAGCAATGCGCCAGAGGTTTCCGAAAATGTATAGTTTGTCGGCCAAAAAAAACCAGAACATTGTTCTCGTATCAGAATATTATTAGGCCCGAGCCCTGACAGGGCGTAGGGCTTATTGCTTTCGCTACGAGGAGCGAATGGGGAGCGACGAGCGCATGGGCGAATGAGAGAGGACGACATGCAGCTTTGTCCTTGTTCGCCCCCGGCACAAACGGCAGCATCCCAGTAATGGTGCAAACGCGCCCGTCACTCACCAATGACCCCACGGTGACGTGGAGAAGGTCAAGAGCTTTCAAAAAATGTATAATATGTTGTTCTAATGTTTTCGGATATATTGTTTTTGCTTGAAATATTATTGTTATTTTATTTTGTTTTTCTTCTGCTTTTTGAGCTCTAATTTGACCCCCTAAACACGTTCAAAAACTCACCAAACTTGGCACAATATTCAGAAGTGGTGAAAAATTTGATAAAATATAGGTTTCATGCACAGGCATAAAAAAAAAATGGTGACACAGCACCACCTGGAAAACTAAAAAAATTTTGCGTCTATGGGAGACATCCTGGTTAACTTTGTCGTAGAGCCATGAAACTGTGGGGCACCTGTGGGGCATCTAAAGTTATCTAATTTATTTTGATAAGTGTCACGGTTTATGTGCAGCGAAGCCGCAAATTTCAGTCAAAATTTTGGCTAATTTCATTTGCTCCTGTTCGCACAGACTTACTCCGATCGTGCTGAAATTTGAATCACTAATGTGTGATCTCAGCCTGAATATAATACACTATAAAACATATGAAAAGTGAACACTATAGCGCTCCCTGCCATAAACATGAAACGTCAACATTATCGAATCTGCACCAAATTTGGGAATTAAATTCTATGTATGACTACGAGCAAAAAAAAAATATTATGAACATGGGGAATTTTTCACTGTTGGCCAGCAGGGGCGCAAAGACTCCCCCAAAAATATTTTATTATTACACACACATGCTTAGTCTGATCGTGCTGAAATTTGAATCACTAATTAGTGATCTCAGTCTGAATATAATTCACTATAAAAGTGAAAAGTGAACACTATAGCGCCCCCTACCATAGACATGAAACGTCAATATAATCGGATTTGTACCAAATTTGGGAATTCAGTTCTATTAATGACTAGAGGCAAAATCATATTATTGACATGTGCATTTTTTCATGGTTCCCCAGCAAGGGGTGCAAAGAACATTTAAAGGCGCACTATGTAATTTTTCAGTTTGCGGGCACGGCATTTAGGGCATGGTGTTGGTGGGGCACACCATTTGCAGGCGCGGTGTTTGCGGGCGCGGCGTTTGCAGCCGAAGTCCATTTGACGCCACTTGAGGCTTTAATTTCATTACAGTTTCTTACCCAGAGAAAGAGAAGACTTCTTTGGCAAACTTCCGGAGCAGCACGTTCTTGGAGCCATCGGACAGAACCAGGAGCACGTTGATGTGTCCAGGTCTGAGGCGCACTAAGTTACTGATGTAAGTAACGTCTGTGAGCTCAGTCACCTCCACAAAGTCCTTCTTAGGAGGACGGCTGAAGAGAGAGGAGACAAAGTTAGATTTAAATTTGTTAAATGTTTGGTATTCTTTTATGTACTGCAAATATTTTCTGTGAGAAAAGAAATCTTACATATTTTCAGACTTTTTCTTCTTCTTCTAGGGTAACATTATTTTAATTTTAACTATATATTTTTGTCTCATATTATAGTGGACTCACCTGGACGTGCTGCTTCGGTCTCCTGTGTCCTCTGGAGAAGGAGGTTGCTCTTTGGGCTTTGGTTTTTGGGGTTTGTTCTCCCCGGGCTCACTGTGAGAAAGGGAGACAGCAATATAAACTCATATTACATTTAAATATGTTTAAAAATGTATAATTGTAATGCTTGAACTGACCTGAAGGCCTGGATAATGACTGTGCCGAACAGAATGAAGAGAGCAGAAAAGATCAGGGACAGGATCGGCATCATCTCTCTCCTAAAGACAGAGAGGCACAGAAGAGATACACAGGAAAAATATAACTATTATATGGAATGTGATTTGTTTTTATGTAGACACATTTGTTTATTAAAACATTAATTGCCTCACTATCCTGCATGTTTTTTTAGACACCTGTGATTCCTGTGATTGGACTAGCAGAATGTGCTAAAATACTGAGAACAAAAACAATACATATTTAAGATGTTGTCATTTCTAATTCAATTTGATTTGTATGGATGTCCACAAATTATCATCAGTCATTGATAGAACCATAGTTACATTCTTAATGTTTGTTCTATGGCGTTTCATGTAATGCAAAAAGTTATTTTTACCAGTTTGAGTAGAGCAGATCGTCATAGACTTGGATGAAGTAGTCATATGCAGCATTCAACCAGCGGATAATGAAAATCTGAAATGATAAATACAATTACAGCGCGCACCAGAGGACCTGGAACCCCACAGTAAGAATTTTTAGAAATTATATATTTGCGAGGTAATGCAAACATTTGTGCAAAGATGAGCACACATATATCACATTCCCCCTCTCTCACCGGAGCCATCTCGTTGTTGAGTTGTGGCAGTGTTGCGTCCGAGCTTAGGTAGGACGGGTCTTTCTGGAGGAGCTCGATTTCTCCGTGGAGTCTGAACTTATCCTCCTCGCTCCCATTCCATCCTCCACTCAGTGAGCGGAACAGCACTTTACCGGCCTGTGTGCGCCTCTCCAAGATCACCACCTGTTTAAACATCACAAGAGCTTTAATACAGAGCGTTACAAGGCATTTCTGAGCTGTAATATGAGCAACAGTGTCCCGGGACGCAATGTGATATAGGCATTTGTTGTTCATTTGATAGTTTTATTACCTATATTAGGCAAGGCAAGTTTATTTGTATAGCACAATTCGTACACAAAGTAATTCAAAGTGCTTTACAGAATAAGAAATACATTAAAATCATAATAAAAACAAATCTAAACATAAATAATCATGAAGATTAAAATAAAAAAAGAGAGACATAAATTAAAACATATGTTTTGTCAGGTGCTATTTATTCTGATTCCTTGGTCCTAGATGGTTTAGTCCAGGTTCAGTCCTTGACAAAGTTTCGGTCCAGGTTCAGTCCAGGGTCAGTCCAGGGTCAGTCCAGGGTCAGTCCAGGGTCAGTCCAGGTTAGGACCTGGTTAGGACCTGGTTAGGACCTGGTTAGGACCTGGTTAGGATCTGGTTAGGACCTGGTTAGGACCTGGTTAGGACCTGGTTAGGACCAGGTTAGGACCTGGTTAGGACCTGGTTAGGACCTGGGGGTCCTGGTGTAGTCCTGGTGTAGTCCTGGTGTAGTCCTGGTGTAGTCCTGGTGTAGTCCTGGTTCATTTCTGGTTGAATTTAAGGTATGTGACTAAAATTAGCAACTTTACACTGTCATTGTGTAAATGATGAAGGTTTATTGATTATCACAGGTTAATGGTCTTAGTTAAAACAGTGCATCGATCTGCTTTCTCTCAGCCCTGTTGTGTACAAACCAGGCTGTCACTATCTCCTGTTGTTTTTCCGACTGCAATGCACTGCGGTCTCTTAACCCTCCTGTTGTCCTCGGGTCAAAATGACCCGCTACCACGTTAAAAACTAACAAAAAATCATCTTAACGATAATTTTTGAACTTGAAATTTTATGACTTTTCCTAGATTGACCCAAACTTTAGGAAAAGTGAATTGTTGCCTTTATTCACATTATCATGTATGCTGTACAAAAAAATGTACAAAGGTCGTCTTCGGGTCAAAATGATGTAAACAAGACAAGACAGGTGGCCTTGGTAAATGGTCACATTTTTCTACATTGCTTTTCCACCTTCATGGCACTCAAAACGCTTTACAACAAGGAACCACTCACACATTCACACACCAGTGCACACAGACACTGTGGGCAAGGTGGGTTAAGTGTCTTGCCCAAGGACACAATGACAGCATTCATCTGTGGGAGCTGGAATCACATCAGCCAACCTGTGGGTCAGTGGGTCTGACCGCTTTAACCTATGATGTTTATGTCGAGAGCTGGATTCGAACCACCAACCAGTGGGCGAATGCTCTACCAACTGAACTACTGCCGCCCTAGTGGACAGTGCCTTTGATCTGTGGATTTCCAGAAGTTATAAAGGTGCTGCAGATGACATTACCCCAAATTCTCTTTGTGCTGAATCCATGATGTCCAAAAGGCTCTAGAGCTGATTTTTCCAGATACCCAGCAAGACAACTCTGATTCAGACCAGAGGAGGCCCAGAGAGGAACCAGTGGATGCAAGTTGGCTTGATGTGACAGAGGGACTGAGGGGTCACAATGTGACATGTGACAATTTCTTCAGCTCTTATGACAGCAGCTCCTGAAGAGGAAGATCACCATGGTTGGCACAGTTTGAAAGAACAAACCTGAGCTCCCACCTGCACTGCTTGCAACAAAGGAGAGAGAGGTCTTCTCATCAACATTTGCCTTCACGCTCACCACCACCCTAGTTTCCTACATCCCAAAGAAAAATAAGAATGTAGTACTTCTGAGCACACTGCACACAGACACTGGCATAGCACTATGATCACAAGGACAGGAAGCCATCCATCATCCTAGACTACAACTGTGTAACAAAGGAGGTGTGGACAACCTGAATAAGGTGATTGGAACATACAGCTGCAGAAGGATGACTGCCCACTGGCCCCGGTCATCTTCCACAACATCATTGATGATTCCTCCTACAATGCCTTTGTGATTTGGAGAGAGATCAACCCAACCTGGATGCCTCATGAGCAGAACAAGAGGAGGGTGTTCCTGGAGCAGCTAGGAAAGGCATTTGTAACTCCACTCATTGAAAGAAGGAAGCATGTCCCTGCACAGAAGCCTCTGCAGCAGTTGTCAAAGCTATACAGAGTGCAGGAACTCCTGATCAACCTGAGGATCCAGCTGCCACAGCCGCTGCCCCAGCTGGGGCAAGTAAGAGGAAGAGATGTCAGTTCTGCCTGCCAAGAAGGACTGTAAAACACATAATGTGTGCTGTAGGTGTAAGAAATATATCTGCAAGAGCTGTGCATTTGCGTACTGCTCTATACATGTGCTAATTAGTTGAATGAGTTATTGTTTTTTTTGGATTGTATATTTTCTTACATTGTTCACTGGCAAAAAAAAAAAAAAAAAAAAAACCCTGAAGAATCTTATTCATTGGGATGAATAAAAACGCATTCAAAATTCCTTTTTGCACATTTCTTTTGTTTCTAAAGCTATAGAAATGCAGGTGAAAAGGGAAAACTCAAGTATTCACACATTTTGTGGTGAATGTTTCTTCAAGCTAAATAAAATTTGGTGTTTAAAATTCAATTAAACTGCTTATATTGGGGATTTAGTGAAGACGGGTCATTTTGACCCAGAGGACACGGGGTGTATACAGAATATGAGGACAACAGGAGGGTTAACCAGTCTAGTAACCACCACTAGACACTTTTTGTGGGACATTATGAGCACACTATGGTTCAACTGACAGTACTATAATATGGGCTCGACCCCTTTTTAGTGCCCTAAGTAGCAGATAGTGTGAACAATTAAAGTTATTTTAAAATAGAGAACATTTTACCAGAAATTGGGCTGTAAAATATTTTTTCTAAGACCCATTTAACTCAGAGAGGAATTGAGTCCCACAATCAGAGGAGCAAAAATCGAATGCACTGAACAATGTCTTTTCCGTCCCCAAAGATGAAACCTGGGTCATGACTTTTTTTCACTGAAAGCAAACCTTAGTCCACTTCTTTATACAATCTACGGTCCTATCCCACCAAACCAATTTGTAATTAGAAAAGCATAAAAACCTGTCATATGACCGTTAAAGTGCATTATCTAAACTAAATAAGGCTTAAACGAGGACGAAAGCAGACCAAATGTAAACTGTAAAATGTAAACTTATTTGCCTATGCCTTCATTATTTGCATATTAGTTTCACGTGTTGAGAGTGTTACCTGAGGAGACAGAGCAGCCTGGTTCCGGAGCAGAGCCTGGCACAGAGGCTGCTGGTGTTTCTGGTAAACATAAGCAAACCGAAGCACGTCCTTTTTATTCGCCACCGCAAAATCCAAGAATGCCTTATTCCCAGAGACAAAAGACTCATCCTGGTCTGTGATCAGTAGAACACAGAACCTGCAGACAAAAAAGACAGATAAATGTAAGAAATAAAATGTACAAGAAACTACTGTATATAACTCTATAAAACTAGCTGCACCATTTGGGAAAAAATATCTGTGATCTTTCTGCAAATTATTACAACTATGATTGAATTTGTGATGTATGTTTGATTAGGAGTATTTTGTTAAAAGTTCACATGAACTGTTCATATGAACTGAAACTAACACAAGAATCACATTTCAGAGCATGTTTGTACAGATCTAAACTATAAGAATAGTAGGGAAACAGGTATTAGATCCACCAAAATGTAGGATACCAGCATCATACTGATGCATCCCTACAGAAAAAAAGAGTTTTATTGTCTATGCATCATTATAGACAATACATTAATCAAGTTTGTTGTTTGTGGAGGAAATTATTGTACCTTAAAAATGGCAACATTTGTAATGAATCTTGCAGCCCAACCTCCTAGCGAATCATTTAAATATTTTGCAGATGTGATCACAGAAGATCTGTAACATCAATGTTACAACAATGCAATGAATTACAATTATGATGTGCAAATTGTGCATGTATTGTACATGTGTACATGTATATTATGCACATGACACTTTTATTCTGTGCCTGTACCTACCCAATGCCCAGAAAGGTTCTAAATTAACTTTACTGTATTGTGGAAAAAAAGGCAAAAAGAAACTGCCAAAGAAATCTACATATAAGAGGTTAGGCCATAACTGCCACAAGTAAATTCTACATGTTAATATAAAACGTGAAGTCTGTTCCCATTTTTTCAAATAAGATTTCACAAAGAAGAGTTAACTGAAATGTGTGAATCATTTTTGCCTCTCTTGTACAGCTGGGACAATATTAATATTAGTTTCACTCTCATTACTGCTGTGTAGCGTGTAAAGTCGTACTTCCTGCGTCGGTGGAACTGTTTTATGGGGCAGAGCTCGTCGAAAAGCTGCTGATTCACCAGACGAGGGACCTGCAGGAACTTATTATTGGACACAAACTCATCCATGATCTGCTTCTTCATCCCCCGAGCCTGAAACACACAGAACACAGGGGAACAGGGGAAACAGAGGGAATGTTAACAATTTTGATAATAGCATTTATTTTATGTATTTGTTAATTTATTTAGCACTTGTTAAAGGTCCTATATTACACAAAATGGACTCTTGTGAGCTTTAAGCCAGTGATGATGCTGTCACCTCATCAAAAACAGACTTGTGCTTTGTTCACAGGTTTGAGTAACCCTTTATTATTAGTCTGTCTACATCTCCAAAAGCTCAAAATGGGTTCCACCTTGTGATGTCATGAAGCAGTAGTTATCAAGTGAACAGCCATCTTTTATCTTTAGTTCAGAGTTTGTCAGTTCCAGGGCTGAAATGATCCAAATGATTCTAGTGAAGGTGCATGAAGTTAAAAAACATAATGGAGCTGGCTTGTTTGATAGCATAATGATCCATGGGTAGATTATAACAAAATAGTACATTATGTAAACTGTGTAATAAAAGTGTGAATATATTTCCATAAACAAGTGTATAAGATCTTTTGAATAGTGTTTTTGTACCATTACCTGTATGATGTCCACAGGGTTGAGGGTATCCTCCTTAAACAGCAGCATGGTGGGAGCGTACGTGTTGATGTTAAATTGACGCAGCAGACGAGTGTTGTGAGTCGCTCCTTGATCCACGTATCCAAAGCGCACATACTCTCTGAAGGAAAACGCCGTCAGCTGAACAAATGAAACAAAGATTATGTTATCTGGAATGTTTTGCATTTGGTGCCATCAAGCCAACTTATACATCACATTTGTGGAGAGACAAGCCTGAAAACAGTAAGAATGAATATATTTTTTAGGTTATTTTAAGCAATAATACAACAATAATGCAAGATAGACAAGTATAGTCGCATAGGGTGAAACAATCTTGTCAAAGCAGTAACATCTCTATAGAAGCAAGCAGAAAGCAGACCCTCCATCAGAAAAGTTAGACAGGGCACCTTTAAGTGTTGAGCCTCTTTATGTATCAAAAAACAAATTGATATCACTTCTTCTACCATCTTCTACATGAAAATGTTTTCATTATGCCTTGGGTAAAAGTTAATAAAAAACATTATTCTAGTACAGGGGTCTCCAACCAGCAGCTCTGGATTTCTGAATTATACATATTGTGCTGAATGACTCAAATTTGATGAACTACCATTGTAAAAGTATAATTTTGATGCCTAACTTTGTGCACCAATAAATGGCTAAAGGTTTGTGTTTTATAGGTATGTAACTGTTCCCCATCTAAGGCCTTCCGATGCTTAATTTCTTGTAAAGGTAAAGGTAAGTAAGTAAAGGTAGCTCTCTGGAAGAAAAAAGGTTGGAGACCCCTGTCCTAGTATTTTTGGTCGTGTACCTTATAGAGCAGTGGGACCACAGGGACCTGGTCAAACAGAAGGACACTAGGTTTGTTCTCCTCCTGCCAGGCGTCCAGGAACCAC